>NC_080378.1:27653948-27953948 GCF_014773155.1 Arachis stenosperma
TTCGAAAATTACTTCCCTTCTTCTCACATCCTTCTATTTATGGACTAACACTATTCCTTAATGCAAATTCGAACTCCATCTTCTTTGATAAGTTCGAATTTTACCTCTGTCTTCCATTTTTTCTTCCTCTGACCTCAAGGAATCTCTATACTGTGACATAGAGGATTCCATATTTCTTGTTTTCTTCTCTTTCATATGAGCAGGAACAAAACAAGGCATTCTTGTGCTGACCCTGAACCTGAAAGGACTTGAAGCGAAAGCTAAGAGAAGCCAAGGCAAACTCTTTATTGAGGACCTGACCGAATTCTTCAAGAAAAGAACCCTGGCAGCCGAAAACAACAACATGCCAACAATGCAAGGAAGGTGCTGGGTGACTTTACTGCACCTACTCCTGATTTCTATGGGAGAAGCATCTCTATCCCTGCCATTGGAGCAAACAACTTTGAGCTAAAGCCTCAATTAGTTTCTCTAATGCAACAGAATTGCAAGTTCCATGGACTTCCAAATGGAAGATCCTCATCAGTTTTTAGCTGAGTTCTTGCAAATCTGTGACACAGTCAAGACTAATGGGGTTGACCCTGAGGTCTATAGACTGATGCTATTCCCTTTTGCTGTAAGAGACAGAGCTAGGACATGGTTGGACTCTCAACCTAAGGAAAGCCTGGACTCTTGGGAAAAGCTAGTCAATGCCTTCTTGGCAAAGTTCTTTCCATCACAAGATGGAGTAAGCTTAGAGTGGAAGTCCAAACCTTCAGACAGAAGGATGAGAATCCCTCTATGAGCTTGGGAAAGATACAAACAATTGATCAGAAGATGTCCCTCTGACATGCTTTCTGATGGAGCATCATAGGTATTTTCTATGATGGTCTCTCTGAACTGTCCAAGATGTCTTTGATAGCTCTGCGGGAGGATCTCTTCATCTGAAGAAGACGCCTACAGAGGCTCAGAGCTCATTGATGGGTTGCAAATACCAATTCATGTACACTTCTGAAAGGAATCCTGTGAACAATGGGACAAGTCAGAAGAAAGGAGTTCTTGAGATTGACACTCTGAACGCCATTTTGGCTCAGAATAGATATTGACTCAACAAGTCATTTGATTTCTCAAAGTCTGTCTGGAATGCAAAATGCACCAAGCAGTACTAAGGATGCTTCATCTAAGGGAGAAGCCTATGATCCTGAGAACCCTTCAATGGAAGAGGTGAATTACCTAGGAGAACCCTATGGAAACTCCTATAATTCTTCATGGAGAAATCACCCAATTTCTCATGGAAGAATCAAGAGAAACCTCAACAAGGTTTCAACAATAATAATGGTGGAAGAAACAGGTTTAACAATGGCAAACCTTTTCCATCATCTTCTCAGCAACAGACAGAGAATCCTAAGCAGAACTCCTCTGACTTAGCAACCATGGTCTCTGATCTAATTAAACCACTCAAAGTTTCATGATGAAACAGGTCCTCCATTAGAAATCTGGAAGGACAAGTGGGACAGCTGAGCAAGAAGTTACTGAACTCCCTCCAAGTACTCTCCCAAGCACACAGAAGAAAATCCAAAAGGAGAGTGCAAAGCCATCAATATGGCCGAATTTGGAGAGGAAGGGGAGGAAGTGAACGCCACTGAGGAAGGCCTCAATGGGCATGCACTGACCTCCAATGAGTTCCCCAATGAGGAACCATGGGAATCTGGGACTCAAAATGAGACCATAGAGATTCCATTGGACTTACTTCTGCCTTTCATGAGCTCTGATGAGTATTCTTCCTCTGAAGAGGATGAGTATGTCACTGAAGAGCAAGTTGCTAAATACCTTGGAGCAATCATGAAGCTAAATGACAAGTTATTTGGAAATGAGACTTGGAAGGATGAACCCCCTTTGCTCACCAAAGAACTGGATGACTTGTCTAGACAGAAATTACCTCAAAAGAAACAAGATCCTGGGAAGTTTTCAATACCTTGTACCATAGGCACCATGACCTTCAAGAAGGCTCTGTGTGACTTAGGGTCAAGTGTAAACCTCATGCCTCTCTCTGTAATGGAGAAGCTAGGGATCTTTGAGGTACAAGCTGCAAGAATCTCACTAGAGATGGCAGACAACTCAAGAAAACAAGCTCATGGACTTGTAGAGAATGTTTTGGTAAAAGTTGAAGACCATTACATCCCTACTGATTTCATAGTCCTAGAGACTGGGAAGTGCATGGATGAATCCATCATCCTTGGCAGACCCTTCCTAGCCACAGCAAAGGCTGTGATTGATGTTGATGGAGGTGAACTGATCATTCAAGTGAATGAAAAATCCTTGGTGTTTAAGGCTCAAGGATACCCCTCTATCACCATGGAGAGGAAGCATGAAGAGCTTCTCTCAATTCAGAGACAAACAGGGCCCCCACAGTCAAACTCTAAGTTTGGTGTTGGGAGGCCACAACCAAACTCTAAGTTTGGTGTTGAACCCCCACATTCAAACTCTAAGTTTGGTGTTGGGAGGTTTCAACATTGCTCTGATCATTTGTGAGGCTCCATGAGAGTCCTCTGTCAAGCTAATGACATTAAAGAAGCGCTTGTTGGGAGGCAACCCAATGTTTTATAATTAACTATTTCCTTTTGTTATTTTATCTTTTTTGTAGGTTGATGATCATAAGAAGTCACAAAATCCATTGAAAAAGCAAAAACAGAATGAAAAAAAATAGGAAGAAAAACAGCACACCCTGGAGGAAGAACTCACTGGCGTTTAAACGCCAGTGAGGCTAGCAGTTGGGCATTTAACGCCCAGTCTGGCACCATTCTGGGCGTTTAACGCCAGAAAGGGGCACCAGACTGGCGTTAAACGCCAGAAAAGGGCTAGAACCTGGCGTTAAACGCCAGAAATGGGCACCAGCCCGGCGTTTAACGCCAGAAATGGCTCAAAACGTGGATTTTGATGCCATTTGGTGCAGGGATGACTTTTCCTTGACACCTCAGGATCTGTGGACCCCACAGGATCCCCACCAACCCCACTACTCTCTCTCTTCTTCTTCACCCATTCACCAATCACCTCAACATCTCTTTCTCTTCACCACTCACATCCATCCTTCATAAACCACCACTTCTCCCCCTTTTTTGGCCGAACCACAAAGCCATCTCCCTCTCCCCCATTTCTTCTTCTTCTACTCTCTTCTTTCTTCTTTTGCTCGAGGACGAGCAAACCTTTTAAGTTTGGTGTGGTAAAAGCATTGCTTTTGTTTTTCCATAACCATTTATGGCATCCAAAGCCGGTTCAACTGAGAAGGCATGACCTCAAGCCCATCACTAAGAAGAAGATGGAGCAACAAGAGACCCCTCTCATCAAGAAATCCCTGAGATACCTCAAGGGATGCACTTTCCTCCACAAGACTACTGGGAGCAAATTAACACCTCCCTAGGAAAATTAAGTTCTAACATGGGACAACTAAGGGTGGAGCACCAAGAACATGCCATCCTCCTCCATGAAATTGGAGAAGATCAAAGGATCATGAGAGAGGAGCAACAAAGACAAGGAAGAGACATTGAGGAGCTCAAGCACTCCATAGGATCTTCAAGAGGAAGAACAAGCCGCCATCACTAAGGTGGACCCGTTCTTTAATCTCCTTGTTCTTTATTTTCTGTTTTTCGAATTTTTATGCTTATGTTTATCCATGTTTGTGTCTTATGATCATTAGTGTCTTAGTGTCTATGCCTTAAAGCTATGAATATCAATCCATCACCTTTCTTAAATGAAAACTGTTTTTATTACAAAAGAACAAGAAGTACAGGATTTCAAATTCATCTTTAAAACTAGCTTAATTAGTTTGATGTGGTGACAATACTTTTTGTTTTCTGAATGTATGCTTGAACAGTGCATATGTCTTTTGAATTTGTGGTTCATGAATGTTAAAATTGTTGGCTCTTGAAAGAATGATGGAAAAGGAGACATGTTACTGAGGATCTGAAAAATCATTAAAATGATTCTTGAAGCAAGAAAAAGCAGTGAATAAAAAAAAAAGAAGGAGAAAAACGAAAAAAAAAGGGGAAGAAAGAGAAAAAGAAAGAAAAAGAAAGGAATAAAGTTGTGATCCAAGGCAAAAAGAGTGTGCTTAAGAACCCTGGACACCTCTAATTGGGGACTCTAGCAAAGCTGAGTCACAATCTGAAAGGGTTCACCCAATTATGTGTCTGTGGCATGTATGTATCCGGTGGTAATACTGGAAGACAGAGTGCTTTGGGCCACAGCCAAGACTCAATAAGTAGCTGTGTTCAAGAATCATCATACTTAACTAGGAGAATCAATAACACTATCTGGATTCTGAGTTCCTAAAGAAGCCAATCATTCTGAATTTCAAAGGATAAAGTGAGATGCCAAAACTGTTCGGAGGCAAAAAGCTACTAGTCCCGCTCATCTAATTTGGAGCTTAGTTTCATTGATAATTTGGAGTCTATAGTATATTCTCTTCTTTTTATCTTATTTGATTTTCAGTTGCTTGGGGACAAGCAACAATTTAAGTTTGGTGTTGTGATGAGCGGATAATTTGTATGCTTTTTGGCATTGTTTTTAGTATATTTTTAGTATGATCTAGTTAGTTTTTAGTATATTTTTATTAGTTTTTAGTTAAAATTCACTTTTCTGGACTTTACTATGAGTTTGTGTGTTTTTCTGTGATTTCAGGTATTTTCTGGCTGAAATTGAGGGACCTGAGCAAAAATCTGATCCAGAGACTCAAAAGGACTGCAGATGCTGTTGGATTCTGACCTCCCTGCACTCGAAGTGGATTTTCTGGAGCTACAGAAGCCCAATTGGCGCGCTCTCAACGGCATTGGAAAGTAGACATCCTGGGCTTTCCAGCAATATATATTAGTCCATACTTTGCCCAAGATTTGATGGCCCAAACCGGCGTTCAAAGTCACCTCAAGAAATTCCAGCGTTAAACGCCGGAACTGGCACCTAATTGGGAGTTAAACGCCCAAACTGGCACTAAAGCTGGCATTTAACTCCAAGGAGAGTCTCTACACGAAATTTCTTCATTGCTCAGCCCAAACACACACCAAGTGGGCCCGAAAGTGGATTTTTATGACATTTACTCATCTCTGTACACCCTAGGCTACTAGTTTTCTATAAGTAGGACCTTTTACTATTGTATTATCATCTTTGGACATCTAGTTCTTAGATCATTGGGAGGCTGGCCTCACGGCCATGCCTAGACCTTGTTCTTATGTATTTTCAACGGTGGAGTTTCTACACACCATAGATTAAGGTGTGGAGCTCTGCTGTACCTCGAGTATTAATGCAATTACTATTGTTCTTCCATTCAATTCCGCTTGTTCTTTATCCAAGATATCACTTGTTCTTCAACATGATGAAGGTGATGATTGACGCCCATCACCATTCTCACCCATGAACAAGGTGACTGACAACCATTCTTGTTCTACAAGCATCCGAGGCTTAGTGAATATCTCTTGGATTCTTCGGAATCTTCGTGGTATAGGCAGGACCTGATGGCAGCATTCAAGAGAATCCGGAAGGTCTAACCTTGTCTGTGGTATTCTGAGTAGGATTCAATGATTGAATGACTGTGACGTGCTTCAAACCTGTAACCTACTGGGCGTTAGTGACAGACGCAAAAGAGTGATTCTATTCCGGTAGGGGAGGGAACCAAACCGGTGATTGGCAGCACTGTGACAGAGTGTGTGCATTAGCTTTCACTGCGCGGATGGGAGGTAGCTGCTGACAACAGTGAGACCCTACACGAGCTTGCCATGGAAAGGAGTAAGAAGGATTGGATGAAGGCAGTAGGAAAGCAGAGAGACGGAAGGGAAGGCATCTTCATACGCTTGTCTGAAGCTCTTACACCAATGATATACATAAGTATCACTATCTTTATCTTTATATTATTTTCGTTCATCATCATATACAATTGAGTTTGCCTGACTAAGATTTACAAGGTGACCATAGCTTGCTTCATACCACCAATCTCCGTGGGATCGACCCTTACTCACGTAAGGTATTACTTGGACGACCCAGTGCACTTGCTGGTTAGTTGTGCGAAGTTGTAGTGTTCACAATTTCGTGCACCATGCATCAAGACCACTTCTATGAAGTTGTGGCCTTGAAGAAGGTGATCCCCGAGGTCCCTTTCAAACTCAAAAAGAGTGAATATCCGGAGATCCGACATGAGATCCGAAGAAGAGGTTGGGAAGTTCTTACCAACCCCATTCAAAAAGTCGGAATCTTAATGGTTCAAGAATTCTATGCCAATGCATGGATCACCAAGAGCCATGATCAAAGTGTGAACCCGAACCCAAAGAATTGGCTTACAATGGTTCGGTGGAAATGCTTAGATTTTAGTCCGGAAAATGTAAGGTTGGCATTCAACTTGCCCATGATGCAAGGAGATGAACACCCTTACACTAGAAAGGTCAACTTTGATCAAAGGTTGGACCAAGTCCTCATAGACATTTGTGAAGAGGGCGCTCAATGGAAGAGAGATTCAAGAGGGAAGCCGGTTCAACTAAGAAGGCATGACCTCAAGCCCGTGGCTAGGGGATGGTTGGAGTTTATCCAATGCTCAATCATTCCCATAGCTACCGGTCTGAAGTTACCATAGACCGGGCCATCATGATTCATAGCATCATGATTGGAGAGGAAGTAGAAGTTCATGAGGTTATAGCCCAAGAGCTTTATAAGGTGGCAGACAAGTCCTCTACCTTGGCAATGTTAGCCTTTCCTCATCTCATTTGTCACCTCTGTTATTCGGTTGGAATTGACATAGAGGGAGACATCCCCATTGATGAAGACAAGCCCATCACTAAGAAAAGGATGGAGCAAACAAGAGATCCCACTCATCATGAAATCCGTGAGATGCCTCAAGGGATGCACTTTCCTCCACAAAATTATTGGGAGCAAATCAACACCTCCCTAGGAGAATTGAGTTCCAACATGGGACAACTAAGGGTGGAGCACCAAGAACATTCCATCCTCCTCCATGAAATTAAAGAAGATCAAAGAATCATGAGAGAGGAGCAACAAAGGCAAGGAAGAGACATTGAGGAGCTCAAGCACTCCATAAGATCTTCAAGAGGAAGAACAAGCCGCCATCACTAAGGTGGACCCGTTCTTTAATTTCCTTGTTCTTTATTTTTCTGTTTTTCGAAATTTTATGCTTATGTTTATCTATGTTTGTGTCTTGTGATCATTAGTGTCTTAGTGTCTATGCCTTAAAGTTATGAATGTCCTATGAATCCATCACCTTTCTTGAATGAAAAATGTTCTTAATTGAAAAAGAGAAGAATTGCATGAATTTTGAATTTTATAACAGATTAATTATTTTGATGTGGTGGCAATACTTTTGTTTTCTGAATGTATGTTTAAACAGTGCATATGTCTTTTGAATTTGTTGTTCATGAATGGTTGGCTCTTGAAAGAATGATGAAAAAGGAGACATGTTACTGAGGATCTGAAAAATCATAAAAATTATTCTTGAAGCAAGAAAAAGCAGTGAATATTCAAAAAAAAGAGAAAAATGAAAAAAAAAAGAAAGAGAAAAAGAAAAAGAAAAAGAAAGAAATAAAGTTGTGATCCAAGGCAAAAAGAGTGTGCTTAAGAACCTTGGACACCTCTAATTGGGGACTCTAGCAAAGCTGAGTCACAATCTGAAAAGGTTCACCCAATTATGTGTCTGTGGCATGTATGTATCCGGTGGTAATACTGGAAGACATAGTGCTTTGGGCCACGGCCAAGACTCATAAAGTAGCTGTGTTCAATAACACTATCTAGATTCTGAGTTCCTATAGAAGCCAATCATTCTGAATTTCAAAGGATAGAGTGAGATGTCAAAACTGTTCAGAGGCAAAAAGCTAAAAGCCCCGCTCATCTAATTAATACTGATCTTCATAGATGTTTTTGGAATTCATTGCATATTCTCTTCTTTTTATCTTATTTGGTTTTCATTTGCTTGGGGACAAGCAACAATTTAAGTTTGGTGTTGTGATGAGCGGATAATTTATACGCTTTTTGGCATTATTTTTAGTATGTTTTTAGTATGTTTTAGTTAGTTTTTATTATATTTTTATTAGTTTTTAGTTAAAATTCACTTTTCTGGACTTTACTATGAGTTTGTGTGTTCTTCTATGATTTCAGGTATTTTCTAGCTGAAATTGAGGGACCTGAGCAAAAATCTGATTCAGAGGCTGAAAAGGACTGTAGATGCTGTTGGATTCTGACCTCCCTGCACTCGAGGTGGATTTGCTGGAGCTACAGAAACCCAATTGGCGCGCTCTCAACGACGTTGGAAAGTAGACATCCTGGGCTTTCCAGAAATGTATAATAGTCTATACTTTGCCCGAGATTTAATGGCCCAAACCGGCGTTCCAAATCAGTTCAAGAATGCCCGGCGTTAAACGCCGGAACTAGCACAAGAATGGGAGTTAAACGCCCAAACTGGCACAAAAGCTGGCGTTTAACTCCAAGAAAAGTCTCTACACATGAAAGCTTCAATGCTCAGCCCAGGTACACACCAAGTGGGCCCGGAAGTGGATTTTTATGTCATTTACTCATTTCTGTAAACCCTAGGCTACTAGTTCTCTACAAATAGGACCTTTAACTATTGTATTTTCATCTTTGGATCATTTTAGATCTTTTGATCATCTTTGGACGTCTATTTCTTAGATTATTGGGAGGCTGGCCTCACGGCCATGCCTAGACCTTGTTCTTATGTATTTTCAACGGTGGAGTTTCTACACACCATAGATTAAGGTGTGGAGCTCTGCTGTACCTCGAGTATTAATGCAATTACTATTGTTTTTCTATTCAATTCAGCTTGTTCTTGTACTAAGATATCACTTGTTCTTCAACTTGATGAATGTGATGATCCGTGACACTCATCATCATTCTTACCTATGAACGTGTGCCTGACAACCACCTCCGTTCTACCTTAGATTGAGTGGATATCTCTTGGATCCCTTAATCGGAATCTTTGTGGTATAAGCTAGAATTGATGGCGGCATTCAAGAGGATCCGGAAGGTCTAAACCTTGTCTATGGTATTCTGAGTAGGATTCAATGATCGAATGGCTGTGACGAGCTTCAAACTTCTGAAGGCTGGGCGTTAGTGACAGACGCAAAAGAATCAATGGATTCTATTTCAACCTGATTGAGAACCGACAGATGATTAGCCGTGCCGTGACAGGGTGCGTTGAACATTTTCACTGAGAGGACGGGACTGTAGCCACTGACAACGGTGATGCCCAACATACAGCTTGCCATGGAAAGGAGTAAGAAGGATTGGATGAAGACAGTAGGAAAGCAGAGAGACGGAAGGGACAAAGCATCTCCATTCGCTTATCTGAAATTCTCACCAATGAATTACATAAGTATCTCTATCTTTATGCTTTATTCATATATCATTCATAACCATTTGAATCTGCCTGACTAAGATTTACAAGGTGACCATAGCTTGCTTCATACCAACAATGTCCGTGGGATCGACCCTTACTCGCGTAAGGTTTATTACTTGGACGACTCAGTGCACTTGCTGGTTAGTTGTGCGAAGTTGTGATAAAGAGTTGAGATTGCAATTGAGCGTACCATGTTGATGGCGCCATTGATGATCACAATTTCGTGCACCACATGCAGCGTTAAAAAGTTGCGGGTGCATTACATAGCCCAAATGACATGCGCCTGTAGGCAAACACTCCATATGGGAAGGTGAATGATGTTTTCTCTTGGTCTCTTGGATCAACCACTATTTGGTTATATCCTGAATAACCATCTAGAAAACAATAATATGCATGTCCCGCAAGTCTTTCCAACATTTGATCCATGAAAGGAAGTGGAAAATGATCTTTTCTTGTGGCTTCATTGAGCTTCCTGTAGTCAATACACATTCTTCAGCCTGTGATGGTTCTTGTAGGGATTAGCTCATTCCTTTCGTTGGGCACCACAGTGATTCCTCCTTTCTTGGGAACCACTTGAACTGGACTGACCCATTGGCTATCTGAAATTGGATAGATTACTCCTCCCTGCCATAATTTCATAACTTCTTTCTGCACTACTTCCTTCATTGCTGGATTTAACCTTCTTTGGGGCTGAATGGACTGACGTCGTGATTTTTGCCACTAAAGAAGTTCATAAATACAGTCGCGTTGTAGATATAGTCTCTAAACCGACAGAAATCCCTTCGTACAAACGTTTTGGTTGTCACAAGTAACAAACCCCTTAAAAATTGTTAACCGAGTATTTAAACCTCGGGTCGTCTTCTCAAGGAATTGCAGGGAGGTATGTTCTTATTATTAGTTATGGAGATCGTAAATTTGGGGTTTTGAGAATGAGGAACAAGTATGGCAAATAATTTAAATGACAATTAAAATAAATAAATATTGTAAAACAAATCCTTTGGCAAGGTACGAGAAATTGGAAATCCAGACTTAGTTATTCTTATCAATAATAATGAAAGTTGAATCGTAATTCCACTTAGTCAACCTTTGCTAAAGCAAAGGAAAGTCAAGGGACTAATTAATTGACCTTTGAATCCTATTTATTTCCTAAGAAAATGGTTGGGATTATTGAAGTTCAGTTCAATTAGCAAAGATAACAGTTATCAATTATGTTGATCTAAGATAACTCCTGAGTTACTGATTTCTTAACCAAGACCAAAAGGAAGGAAATTAAATCTACTGGAATAACAATATCTTCAAATTAGGGATAATAAAAAGGGACAATTATAAACTGAAATACCTCAAATTATATTAAATAAAAATGTCAATTCTAACATGGACAATATCAACAGCCAATTAGGCAACATCAATCAAACACAATAAAAACTTTAGAGTAAACAAAAATAGAAGAGAAATTAAATAGTAAAAGGAATATTAAACCTGGGATCGAGAGTCACTCTTAAAAACAAAGAGAAGTCCTAAATCCTAATTTCTAAAAACACTACCTAAATCCTAAAGAGAGAGAGAGAACCTCTCTCCAAACTAGATCTAAATCATGGAAAGTGAATTATGAGAGCCTCCTCATGAATGGATGCATTCCCCCACTTTATAGCCTCTAATCTGTGTTCTCTGGGCCGAAAACTGGGTCAGAAACAGTCCAGAAGTCACTTCCAGTGCTTTCTGGTCCACACAGGTCGCGGAAAAGTGACGCGGCCGCATGGCTCACGCGGCCGCGCGGGTTGCGTTCCTGCCAGGTCACGCGTCCGCGTGACCCACGCGTTCGCGTCATCTGGCGTCGGGGCAGCTATGGCAAATTATATATCAAATCGAAGCCCCGAACGTTAACTTTCCAACGCAACTAGAACCGTATCGTTTAGATCTCTGTAGCTAAAGTTATCGCTGTTTGAGTGTGAAGAGGTCAGGCTGGACAGCTTAGCAGTTTCTCCAACTTCTTGTATTCCTTCCACTTTTGCAAGCTTCATTTCCATCCTCTGAGCCATTCCTGCCTTGTAATCTCTGAAAAAACTTAACACACATATCAATGCACCTAATGGTATAAAAGGAGAATTAATATTAATAAAATTAAGGTCAAAGAAGCATATTTTCAATCAAAGCACATAATTAGGAAGGAAAATGTAAAACATGCAAATAGTATGAATAAGTAGGTAAATAGTAGATAAGAACCACTCAATTGAGCACAAGATTAACCATGAAATATGGGTTTATCAACCTCCCCACACTTAAACATTAGCATGTCCTCATGCTAAGCTCAAGAGAAACTATAAAGATGAAGAGGAATGATAGAATGTATGAGATGCAACCTATGAATGCAACTAAATGAAAAATGTTTCTACTTACTTGGTTAAAAGCAAATAAATCCCCAAGAATAAATATGAACTGGATTTCACTAATTCAAATCATAAAAATGAAGTACAAATAGACTTGTAGAAGAAAATAGCTCATGAAAGCCGGGAACAAAGAATCGAGCATCGAACCCTTACTTAGTAGTGTATATCACTCTAATCACTCAAGTGTTTTAGGTTCGATTCTCTCAATTCTCTACTAACCTTGCTTTCTAAGGCTTGCTCTTCATCTAACAATCAACATAAATTTAATGCATAAATACACATATCAAGAGGTCTTTTAAGGGTTGTAATGGGGTTAGGGTCAAGGTAGGATTGTATTTGGCCAAGTAGACTAAAATCTGAATCCTTAATTAACTTAAACTTTCCCACCTAACTTAAACAATCCATGTAATCATAATACAACATCTAACCATCCATTAACCATGTTTTCCACATATTCATGCATTCTAATTTCAAGTATAACTCATATGCATTGCTTTCACCGCTTACTTTGGGGCATTTTGTCCCCTTTCACTTATTTTGCTCTCTTTTTATATATATATATTTTTTTCTTTTATTTTTCTCAATGCATATGATTAAATTATTGGATGCATGAATTATGTCCCAAACATTTCTTTCACATTTTTTTAGAAAATTCTAACATACTCAATTTTCAAACCAAATGTTTCCAAACCCACTTTTCCCCACACTTAATTCATAAGCATTCTCACTAGTCTTAGCTAACCAAGGATTCAAATTAAGGACATTATTATTTTTCGCTTAGAGTTAATGATGTGCTAAAGTAAAGAATAAAGGAGTAAAATAGGCTCAACATTGGTTTGCAAGGGATAATGAAAGGTAAGGCCATATGGGTATGTAAGCTCAGTGAAACAAAGGCCTCAATCATGTAAGTGCATGCATACATCAAATAAATGGAAATATAGAATTAAGCAAGACAAAGATCACAGTTTTAGAGAGAACAACACACACCAAAAATAAAATTATTGGTTGGTAAAATGCAACCAATCAAATAGGCTCAAAATCTCACTAGTTTTGTGTTCGAGCTCTAAACTATGTTCCAAAATAATATTTCTTCAAACATGTTTTTCAAAAAGTTTTATTCAAATTAGTTAAATACTATAAAAATTTCTTGAAAAAGAAGAATATTGCTTTAACCAAGTAGTAAAATATGCACAAAAACAATTAAACATACAAATGCAACAACTAATCTACAAAGAAAATTTAAACATTGGTGTTGAGACAAGAAAGTACTAACCCATGGAGATCGGTATCGACCTCCCCACACTTAAAGATTGCACCGTCCTCGGTGCATGCTGAGATGTGCAGGTGGATGGGGGTTGTGGTTCCTCAGCTGGTGCTCTCTTGTAGAGGCTTTCTCTTTACCCGTTTTGGTGGCCAGCTTGAAAAAGAGAGAAGAGAAAGGCACATGAAGTCAAAGGGGTGGAGCAAAGAGGAGGGCGGTACGAGTGATAATCATGCCAAGCAAAAGAAATAGTGAATGAAAGACATGGTCACGATTCCATGTCATCAGTTCATCAATCGAAATATAGCAAGGCATGGGGAGTATTGGATGCAAGATGTTTATTAGCATGCCGACAAGGGCATGAGTAGCATAGATCAAGCATCAAAAGCTTTTAATGTATTGTTAGTCATGAGAAACTAACAATAACGTTTGTATTAACAATTATATTTAATTAACAAAATAGTAAAGGGAATTTGTGAAAAGCAGGCATTTATAGTAGTAGATTAAAAGAAATCTTAAAATAGTGTACAATGCCATACGGGCATTTTCACAAACACATAGCATGCACGGTAAATAAGCTATTTGAAAGTATTAAATTGAACATGCAAGCAATCCTTTAAAAAGTAATATATAATTGTCAAATAATCCACAAAAATATAGAAAAGCAATGACCCAAATAAAATTCCAACACCAATGAAAATAATGCAATGAATGAAAGGATGCAATTAAGTAAAAGAAAATGAAAGATAAGGAGAATGAGAAGGGAAAGAACTGAGTAAGAAAGGAGGAAGGGAAAAATTAGGATTGGGGAAGAAAAGATAAGATATTTGGCAAATTTAGGTTGAGCTGTGCGGCGCATGCGACGTGGCCGCGTGGGGCACGCGTTCGCGTGGATGCGCTTTAAGTATGGTCACGCGGTCGCGTCGGACACGTGGTCGCGTGACCCATGTTATGCTTCTGGCGCGAGTGCAGCCTCGCGCCAGCACAACTCTCTGTTCAAATTAATTTATTTGTCAAAATAGGGTGACGCGATCGCATGGGTGACGCGATCGCGTGAATGGCCTTATTTTCAGTATGACGCGGACGCGTGGAACACGCGTTTGCGTGGGAGGGCTTGGGCTTCTAGCACGAATTCATCCCAACTCCAGCTCAACTTTCGGCCATGCACCTGGTTGACGTCGATTTTCAGGTCACGCGGCCGCGTGGGTGACGCGGTCGCGTGGGAGACGCGGTCGCGTGGGAGGCATGTTTCTCATGTGACGCGTGCGCGTCAGCGACGCGGTCGCGTGGATCAATTTGTGCCATTAGCGCGCCTCCAGCCACGCTTTCGCGTGACTCTCTGTTCAAGCTTATTTTCTTCCAAACGCACATACGATGCGGACGCGTCGGCAACGCTGTCGCGTCGTGGGCGAAAATCCTTTTTTTTAAATAAAATGCAAAATGCAGTGTTAATATGAATGTGATGCAAAACTCCAGGTTCAATATAATAAAATAAAGTAAAACTCGAAAACAAATAAAACTAAATAAAAATGAAAAAGGAACGATCATACCATGGTGGGTTGTCTCCCACCTAGCACTTTTAGTTAAAGTCCTTAAGTTGGACATTTGAGGAGCTTCTTGTTATGGTGGCTTGTGCTTGAACTCATCCAGGAATCTCCACCAATGTTTGTGATTCCAGTGTCCTCCGGGATTCCAAACTAGGCGCAGAAGGCCTTCAAGTAAGTTAAAGCAAGTGACAAGGCCCCAGGAGTGGTGATTGGTAGAATGGATTCCGGGGTCCCAGACCTTGCCTTTGCACCCATCTTTTGGTTGAGCAATATTGTTCCATCCGAGTGGCAAGCAGTCTGAATTCTCACGTAAGTGGCCAAACAACTTCCTAGACCCATTCAGTTGAGCTCTATACCAACCTTTACGTTTAAACTTAAAGCTTCCAACCATGATGAACCTTGCAGGACAATTCTTACCACCGGCCATCTTCCTCTTACTCTTAATGTCACAAAGAGCTCTAAGTTGACCATCCGTCTCCAGTAGCCCATATTCAAGTGGAATTAGAAAGCTAAGGGATATGAATTTTACCCACATGAATGTTGTGAAGGATGATGGCAACTTAGGGGGAGGTATTTTTAATGAAATTGCAAGCTCTACTCCCTTGTGCTCTTTTCGGATAACTACCACCTCTTTGCAAGCTTTTTCAATTTCAACCTCTTCCTCTTGGTAGCTCCCTTCCAATTCAATCTCCTCTTCATTGCTTTCCAAGGGCATGGGAGGTTGTGCTTCTTCTTCTTGAATCTCCATCTCTTGATCAACCTCTTCTAAGGCTTCAATTGTGATATGCCTTAGAGGTTGTACACCCTCCTCAGCATCAATTTCAAACGTCTTGGAAGGAGGTTCTATGACTGGACTTTCCCATAGAGGTTCTGTATCTCCTAAGTCTTCAACCACTTCTTCCTCTGCAATTATTATGGCTTCCTCCCCTTGTTCCAATACAAAGCCATGTTCCTCATTGTCCACCGAAGTTTCAAGTATCTCCTTCATGCTTTGCTCTTCTTTTGATTCTCCACATGTAGCCATGGGAGTTCTTTGAGTGCTCAGATATTGGGAAACTATTGTATTTACTAACTCGTCTAAGGTGTCCGCAAAATCTTGCATACTCTTATTCATCCTTTCTTGCCTTTCTGAAGTATTTTGAAGAAAAACACGAAGTCTGTCATCCATTGGAGGTTGGGATGGATATGAGGATTCATTGGTTGGGAGAGAGGGTTCATAATAGGAAGGTGGTTCATCTTGATAATTATATGGAGATGGGGAATATTGAGGTGGTGGTTCTTGTGACTAATTAGGTTGGAATTGGGGTGGTTCTATATATGGTTCATATGGCTCATAAGGTGGTTGGTATGGTGGTTGAGGGTTAAGGTTATATGGAGGTGAATGGCGGAAAGGGGCTTGTGAGAATGGTGGTCTAAAGTCATGTTGAGGAGGGGGTTCATAGGCATATGGTGGTGGTTGTTGATAATCAAAAGAGCGCTCACCATAGCCATCATCTTGATATGCATCACAGAATGGTTGTTGATAGTCCATTGGAGGTGGTTGTTGCCATGAGGGTTGATCAAATCCTTGTGGCTCCTCCCATCTTTGATTGTTCCAACCATGGTGCATGTTGTTATTATAATCTCCTCTTCCTGCAACATAATTGTAACCAGACTCATAGCCAAAGGGGTGAGAGTTCATGGTAGTAAGAGAAAATAAAAGCAAAAATTAATCAAACAAAAATATTTTGAAAAAGATATAATTTTTGAAATAAAGATATGAAAATATTTTTGAAAAAGATATGATTTTTGAAAAAGATAAGATAAGATAAAAAAAATTTAAAATAGAAATCTGAAAAAAAAAATTTTGAAAAATATTTACAATAACCAATAATAAGGCACACGTTTGCAATTCCCCGGCAACGGCGCCATTTTGACGTCGGAATTTTTGCCAGTAAAGAAGTTCATAAATACAGTCGCGTTGTAGATATAGTCTCTAAATCGACAGAAATCCCTTCGTACAAACGTTTTGGTTGTCACAAGTAACAAACCCCTTAAAAATGGTTAACCGAGTATTTAAACCTCGGGTCGTCTTCTCAAGGAATTGCAGGGAGGTATGTTCTTATTATTGGTTATGGAGATCGTAAATTTGGGGTTTTGAGAATGAGGAACAAGTATGGCAAATAATTTAAATGACAATTAAAATAAATAAATACTGTAAAACAAATCCTTTGGGAAGGTACGAGAAATTGGAAATCCAGACTTAGTTATTCTTATCAATAATAAATATAAGTTGAATCTTAATTCCACTTAGTCAACCTTTGCTAAAGCAAAGGAAAGTCAAGGGACTAATTAATTGACCTTCGAATCCTATTTATTTCCTAAGAAAAGGTTGGGATTATTGAAGTTCAGTTCAACTAGCAAAGATAACAGTTATCAATTATGTTGAGCTAAGATAACTCCTGAGTTACTGATTTCTTAACCAAGACCAAAAGGAAGTAAATTAAATCTACTGGAATAACAATATCTTCAGATTAGGGATAATAAAAAGGGACAATCATAAACTGAAATACCTCAAATTATATTAAATAAAAATGTCAATTCTAACATGGACAATATCAACAGCTAATTAGGCAACATCAATCAAACACAATAAAAACTTCAGAGTAAACAAAAATAGAAGAGAAATTAAATAGTAAAAGGAATATTAAACCTGGGATCGAGAGTCACTCTTAAAAACAAAGAGAAGTCATAAATCCTAATTTCTAAAAACACTACCTAAATCCTAAAGAGAGAGAGAGAGAGAACCTCTCTCCAAACTAGATCTAAATCATGGAAAGTGAATTATGAGAGCCTCCTCATGAATGGATGCATTCCCCTACTTTATAGCCTCTAATCTGTGTTCTCTGGGCCGAAAACTGGGTCAGAAACAGCCCAGAAGTCACTTCCAGCACTTTCTGGTCCGTACAAGTTGCGGAAAAGTGACGCGGCCGCGTGGGTTGCGTTCCTGCCAAGTCACGCGTCCGCGTGACCCACGCGTTCGCGTCGTCTGGCGTTGGGGTAGCTATGGCAAATTATATATCAAATCGATGTCCCGGACCTTAGCTTTCCAACACAACTGGAACCGCGTGAGTGCGAAGAGGTCAGGCTGGACAGCTTAGCAGTTTCTCCAACTTATTGTATTCCTTCCACTTTTGCACGCTTCCTTTCCATCCTCTAAGCCATTCCTGCCTTGTAATCTCTGAAAACACTTAACACACATATCAAGGCATCTAATGGTATAAAAGAAGAATTAATATTAATAAAATTAAGGTCAAAGAAGCATGTTTTCAATCAAAGCACATAATTAGGAAGGAAAATGTAAAACATGCAAATAGTATGAATAAGTAGGTAAAGAGTAGATAAGAACCACTCAATTGAGCACAAGATAAACCATGAAATATGGGTTTATCATGGACGGTTTGGCACCTTCTTCCAGGAGTATCTTATGCATGCATATGGCTGAACTGATTCCTTTCGAATCAGCAAGTGTCCATCCAATGGCATCCTTATGCTTTCGCAAGACTTGAAGCAACTCTTCCTCTTGTTCTTGGCTGAGGACTGAATTTATGATCACTGGATAACTTTTATTTTCTCCCAAGTATGCATACTTGAGAGTGGTTGGCAGTGCTTTAAGCTCCAGTTTGGGCACTTCTTTTCTTTCCTCCTTTTCTTCTAGCATGCCTTGAACATGTATTTCAGCGGCTGCAGCTGCTTCGCTTGCTGCTAATTCTTCTTCTGTTGATGCTTCAAGTTCTTCTTCAAGAGTTTCTTGTACCAAAGCTTCTATGGAGTCCAACCTCATACATTCTCCCAATGAGTTGTGTGGGTAACTCATGGCCTTAAACACATTAAATGTCATTTTCTTCTCATGTAATCTAAGGACAAGTTCACCCTTTTGGACATCAATAATGGCTCTGGAAGTGGCTAAGAATGGTCTTTCCAGGATGATGGAAGTCTTAGCTCCTTCCTCCATGTCTAATACCACAAAATCTGCTGGAAAGATGAAGTCTTCCACCTTCACCAACAAATCTTCTACTATCCCATGGGAAAATTTGAATGATCTGTCTGCTAGTTACAGTGCCATTCTTGTTGGTTTGGCTTCCTCAATCATCATTTTTTTCATCATTGCTAGAGACATTAGGTTTATGCTGGCTCCTAGATCACATAAAGCCTTTTCCACAGTGATTTCCCCAATGATACAAGGGATTTGGAAACTCCCAGGATCCTTCAATTTCTGGAGCAATTTGTGTTGGATGATGGCGCTGCATTCTTCCGTGAGCACCACGGTCTCATTATTCTTCCAGCTTCTCTTTTTGGTCATCAATTCCTTCAAGAACTTGGCATAGAGTGGCATTTGCTCTATTGCTTCAGCAAAGGGTATGTTTATTTGTAGTTTCTTGAAGATTTCCAAGAATCTTGAGAATTGGTTGTCCTCTCCCCTCTTCTTTAATTGCAGCTGCTGGGGGTATGGAGCCTTTGAGAAGCATGGTTTGAGTGCTTCTCCTTCTTGATGTGGCTTAGGGTTTGAGGGTTGAGCTTCCTCATGTCTTTTGTTTTCTTCATCCAATTTCTTCTCTGGTGGTTTCTTGTGGGTCTCCTTCAATTCCTTCCCACTTCTGAGGGTGATAGCTTGACATTCCTCCTTTGGTGTTGAGTTAATATTGCTACAATTTTTGTGTCCATGGACTTGCTTGAATAAGAACTCAATCTGTGTTTCCAGTTTCTTGATGGCAGCATCTTGATTCTGCTTGTTGGATTACACTTCTTCCCAGAAAACTTTACTATCTTGAATTTCCTTGCATAGATTTTCAAGTAGAGCCTTAATCCTTGATAATCTCTCCTCGGTTATTGATGGTGGGTTGAGATTAGGTGATTGAGAATGTTGGTTAGATGGATGTTGGTAATATCTCTGTGAGGTGTTTTGATGAGTTGCGTTGTTGTTGGAGTTGAGGTTGTGGCGTCTCTAATTTTGCCCTTGATCTTCTTGGTTTCCCCATCCAAAGTTGGGGTGATTTCTCCATCCAGAATTGTAAGTTTTGGAGTATGGATCATGGACTTGTCTAGGTGAGTTTCCAACATAGTTGGCTTGCTCCCAGTTACCTTCTTCTCCTATGTTTACTCCTTCTTGAGCTGATGATGAGGTGATGGCTGCTGCAACTTGGTTCTCCTCCACCTTCTTGGTAAGATCTGCTAGCTGCTTGGTGATCATCTTGTTTTGAGCTAACAATGCATCCATGTGGTTCAACTCCATTACTCTTCAGGTGTTACTTCTTTCGAAGGCATAGAAGTAGTCATTCTCAGCAACTGTTTCAATGACATCTATGGCTTCTTCAATGGTTTTCTTCTTGTTTAGAGAGCCTCCTAATGAATGATCCACAGCCTTCTTTGACTCATAGGAAAGACCTTCATAGAAGATGTGAAGTTGAACCCACTCATTGAACATCTCTGGTGGGCATCTTCTTGTTAGGTCTTTGAATCTCTCCCATGCTTCATAAAGTGTCTCACCATCTTGTTGCCTGAAAGTTTGCACCTCAGCCCTCAGCCTGTTGATCCTTTGAGGAGGGTAAAATCTTGCCAAAAACATGTTCACCACTTCTTCCCAATTTGTTAAGCTCTCCTTTGGGAAGGATTCAAGCCATTTGGATGCCTTGTCCCTGAGTGAAAAAGGGAACAAGAGCAACCTATAGACATCTGGATGGACTCCATTGGACTTCACAGTGTCACAAATCCTCAGGAAGGTGGTTAAATGTTGATTAGGTTTTCTTGAGCACTTCCTCCAAATGAACAATTATTCTGAACAAGAGTGATGAGCTGGGGTTTTAGTTCAAAATTGTTGGCATGTATGGTGGGCTTTTGAATACTGCTTCCACAGTTTCCTAGATTAGGATTGATATAGGAGCCTAGAACTCTCCTTTCTTGCCCAGCACGGTTTGCATGGCCTTCTCTAGCATGATTATGAGCTTCTTCTTCATGATTGTTCTCCAAATTCTCTTTCATGTTGGGTTCAAAGTATTCTTCCTCTTCTTCCTCAGTACCAATAATTCTTTTCCCTCTTGCTTCCCTTCTTAGTCTCCAAAGGGTCCTTTCAGGTTCTGAGTCAAAGGATGTTGAAACTCCTTCTCTTCTCCCTGTCATACAACAGACAGATTGCACAACAGGAGATAAAATGAAGAAACTATTCTTGTTAGAGTAATTGTTAGTGTTAGTGATGCAAATTATCAAACAGTTAGTGGGTTAGTGAGCAGAATTGTAATCAAGGAAAGAAAGAACAAAAAATTAAAGAGGGTGCAGGGGATGAGGAAGAAATTAAAAAAACTAAAGAAAATTGACTAAATCAAATAAACAAAAAGAAAAATGCTCAATCTAGTGATCTTCAAACTTAATCATTGTTGATTCAAAATCAATCCCCGGCAATGGCGCCATAAACTTGATGCATGAAAACTTGTCTCTCAACATATTTCCTTCGGCAAATATACCAAATTATCGTCAAGTAAAACTCACAATAGAGTGAGGTCGAATCCCACAAGGATTGATTGGTCAAGCAACTTTAGTTGGAAGAATATGCTAGTTGAGCTAAACAGAATTTAGATTGAGAACTTGCAGAAATTTAAATGACTGGAAAGTAAATAACAGAAATTAAAGTGTAGAATCTTAAATGGGGATTTGGGGTAATGAGCATGAAAAAAAATGGCAGAAAGTAAAGAGAATGGGTAAGATCAGAAATGGGGTAATCATTAGGTTCTGGAGATGTTGCATTCTCTGGATCAAGTTCATTCTCATCTCTTCCTCAATCAATGCATTCATTAATCTCCTTGGCAATCTTAAGTGATTGGATCCCAATTCCTTGGCAATCCAATCTCTCTAAGCTTGAACAATTGCCCAATTCCATGATTTAATTGCTCATGGGAAGAGATGAAGTGTGGTCACTGATTATACCACATGTATTTCCAAATCAAAGTGTTGGGAGGATTACATGTCACTATATCCGCCCAGACCCCAATTTGGTCCAACATGAGAAAGCATTTCTAGCATGATCTCCTCATCCCTTTTCCAAGGCTCAAAGGAGATCCAATTATGGAGAGTTTCTTTTCCAAGACAACTAACCAATTGAATTAAAATCGAAAGCTTTCTAGTAAGATCAAGAGAAAAGAAAGAAGAAGAAGAATGAAAACTATAATTGATCCATCAAATTACAACAGAGCTCCCTAACCCAATGAAATGGGTTTAGTTGTTCATATCTCTAGAAATGAAAAATGGCAGAAAAGAAGAATCCCTACTAAAAGTGCAGAAAAGTAAATCTATAGAGAGTAGTTCCCAAAAGTGCCAAGCTTCTCTATAGTTCAAAACTACTCCTATATATACTACTCCTCTTGATCTTCTAGTGAGTTCTTCAAGTCTTGGATGTGGGCTCTGGATCTTGAGTTGAAGCAGTTGTCATCTTTAGTGGGCCCAACTTGCAGAGAAATATGAATTAGGCTTGGGTATTTAGTAAGATTTAACGTTGAGTGCCATTGTGGGTTCGAGAATGTTAGTGGCGTTCACTTTTTCCACTAACGTTCCACCATCATATATCCACGTTAAATCCAACGTTAGTGGTCTTAACGTGACCACTAACGTTGCCTTTTCAATTTTTGGCCAACGTTATTGGGACTCACTTTTCCCAATAACGTTGGCTTGTACCCCTTCGCGAATGTTAGTGGGAACCACGTTTCCCATTAATGTTGCTTGATGCCTTTTGTTTCTACGTTAGAGTTCACATTAGTGTAGCTAACGTGACTCTTAACGTAGGTGTGTTTCACCTTCGAGAGCGTTAGTGACACTCACCTTTGTCACTAACGCTCCAAATGCCAAATTCTCTACGTTGGAACTCACGTTAACTAAGTTAACGTGACTCTTAACGTAGTAGTGATGCCATCTCCCAACGTTAGTGACAAAAGTGAGTGTCACTAACGTTGGCTCCTTGATCTCAACTCCACGTTAACTTTCACGTTAATGGTCTTAACGTGAAAGTTAACGTAGTCAATGCTAGTTGGTCCAACGTTAGTGACAAAAGTGAGTGTCACTAACGTTGGCTTTTGTTTTCCTCTTCCACGTTAGAGTTCACGTTAACTAAGTTAACGTGACTCTTAACGTGGATCATTGCCAAGTTCTCCAACGTTAGTGGTGTTCACGTTTTCTCTTAACGTGGAGTTTCTCTTTTTCTTTTACGTTAACTACCACGTTAACTTAGTTAACGTGGCAAGTAACATGAGCTATGGATGGCTTCGCAGGCGTTATTGGTGATCACTTTTCTCATTAACATTGCAAGCTTTTTACCATTCCACGTTGGTGTTCACGTTAACTAGGTTAACGTGAACACCAACGTGGAATGGTAAAAAGCTTGCAACATTAACGTGAATACTAACGTGGTTCTTCCTTGCTTCCTTTGCCCTGAAATCAAGCAATTAAAGTGCATCAAAGCTCTAGCCAAAGTCATGAGATTATGCATAATCAATTTATCATGCAATTCTAGCAAAATACTTAAAAAATTATGCAAAGTTCACAAAAGTTGCTTGAATCAAGGTGTAAGTGTAATTTCATCCAAAACTTGCCTTATTCACTAAGAAAATGCATGAAACTATCCTAAAACAGTAAAGAAAAGGTCAGTGAAACTGGTCTAGATGCCCTGGCATCAAATGTCCTCCATCGCCACCTCATAACCGATCATAATACAGTGGATCATGATGGCTCTATCCATCGTGCACTCGAAGCGATTGCTAGTTGGGATAATAGAGAATTAGATGAACTCCAACCATCCCCTAGCAACTGGCAAGGTTATGCCGGCTCAACTGGTTCGGCTGCCCATCCAAACTCAACCTCCACTGAGCTTTTGGGAGGCAAATGTCAGCAAGCACTTGGTCATACCTCCGGTCCTAGCTCATTCTCTCACTATAAGTCTCCAAACCATAAGTTAGAGGTGGTAATCAAAGGGCCACCGTAAACATTCTTGGATTGAAGTTCAAGGCCTTCCCCCTCACATAAGTTTGATAGTTCTTCTCATTGACCCAACGGGCAAGATCCTTATAGGTGATCCACGCATTACCATAGAATTCTTAGACCTTTAGTCGGCCCACATTGGTATGCGGTTTTCACGACTATTACCAACCTCTTCTCTCAATTTGTTTCCTAATCTCTAGATATTCATCTGGCTTGAAATCGAAATTAACCTCTGGGATCACCTTCTTCTTGATTGTGATATCAAACAAATGCTCCTCATGTAATTTAGAGGAGAACCTATTCGAGTCAAACTTGCCAGATTGAGGTGCCTTACCCTTTCTCTTCCTTGAACAGGATTCACCTCTCTTAGGTGCCATTGAGAATAAATATAGAAAACGAGCAGCGCAACAATACCAAACTTAAAGGTTTGCTCGTTCCTAAGCAAAAAGAAGAAAGCAAAGAGGGTGAGGGAGACTCGGTTTTGGCTTAGAAGGGGAGAGGGGATGTGGCATGGAAAGAAAGGGAAAAAAGAAGAAGAAGGAATTGAGGTTATGATGGTGAAAGTAGAAAAAAAAAAGAAAATAAATAATACGAAGAAGAGAGGAGGAGGAGAAGGGATGTGGAGTTAGAGAAGAATGAAAAAATAGATGGGTATTATGTGAAGAAGGAGAAGATTGAAGAATAAGAAGTGTTGTGGTGGAAATAGAAATTAGTGGTGGTCGGTATTTATAGGGAAGAGGGGAAAAAGAAAAAGGGAAAGAAGGAGAGAGAAATGGGGGACGGTTGGGGGTTTATAGAGTGGGCTTGGTGAAGTGTATTGGGAAGCGGAGAGAATCTTGGGGAGTGATGGGATTGGTGAGGGAGGGGTATAGAGAAATAAAGAAGGGGGAGGGAATCAAGTAGGGTAGGTGGTATTTTGAATTCAAAATGAAAGGGGGAGTGGGTGCAGCGTACTTTGCGCTTACGCTGGGTTGTGGGTGTTTAGCACCACCCCCTCCCACCCCCTGAATCCAACTCAAGCAAGTATGAGCACTCGGCGCTAAACGCCAGGGGCTCGGCGTTTAGCACCCACCAATTTTTTTAAGTTTTAAGAACCCTAGCGCTAAACGCTCATGACTGGCGCTAAACGCCAGGTTGGCAGAGGCAAATTCCACCAAAAGTACCACCCCTGGTGCTAGACGCCCAAAATTGGTGCTAGATGCCAGGGTGGTAGTAAGCCCTCCTCGAATTGCATGCTCCATGGCGCTAAACGCCTACCAGAATCAAATTCCTCCTTCATGGAGTTCCCAGCTCCATTCCAAACGCACTTATTCCTGTTTTAATCACTATGAATTACTCAAATACATTTAAAAACAACGAAAATTATGAACTATAAAAACCAAACAAATAAAGTATAAAGAATAAAATGTAATTAAAGGATACTAAAAGCGTTGTGTTGCCTCCCAATAAGCGCTTCTTTAACGTCACTAGCTTGACGGTTCACACCTGCTGTTAAGGAAGAGGTTGATCATATTACTTCAACTCCTCCCTTCTCACTTTGAATCTTCTCCCTGTGTCCTCGTGAATCAACTCAACATGCTAAAACGAGATAATCCTATTCACTGTATACGGTAATGTTGGATGGTGAGTTAACACAACTTTCAATCCAGGGGAAAAATCTTCTGTGGGGTTCTTCCTGTTCTTCAAACCCTTGGGTACCTTTGATAAACCGCTATTTTACAGTTTATCTTGTGCTTAATTGAGTGGATTTTATCCATTATTCTCACACTTATTCATAGAATTCACATATTTTACATTTTTCTCCCTAATTTTGTGCTATGATTGAAAACATGCTTCTTTGACTTTAAGTTTGCTAATTTTAATCCTCTCTTATTACCATCCTAGTACTTTAGTTCATCTATTCCTCTATTGATTTCTCTATTTTTCCAATTTAGTTTATGAATTCTCTATGTTAGAATCAATTTCCTTTTTAATGCAATTTGAGGTATTTCATGTTATTGCTTCTCTCTCCATTTGTTATTATTGAGTCATTGCAATTATTGGTCTTAACTTGGATTGATTATTTAGAGACTCTTGAGTTATCAAAGGTCTTTTGTTGATTGCTAATTGGAAATTGCTAATTGATTTATATGCCACTAACTCTAGCCTTTCCTTAGGAGTTGAGTAGGACTTGTGGACTCAAGTTGATTCAGTCACTTGACTTACCTTCATTGTTAGAGGTTAATTAAGTGAAAGCAAAAGGCAACTATCATCACAATTGATAATGATAATTAGGATAGGACTTCTAATTTTCTTTCCTTGCTAAGAGCTTATTTAATTATTAATTTATTTTCTTGCCATTTTACTTTCTTGTTCCTTATTTTAAAAACCCAAAATGATATTTTTCCATAACCAATAGTAAAAACACTTCCCTGCAATTCCTTGAGAAACGACCCGATGTTTAAATACTTTGGTTTATTTTTATTGGGTTTGCATTGTGACAAACAAATTAAATTTGATTGAGGATAATTTGTCGGTTTAGAACTATACTTGCAACGCGACTATTTTAGGAAATTCTTTACCGACGATTTTTCCTCCATCAATTTTTGGCGCCGTTGCCGGGGAATTACAAATGTGTGTCTTATTATTGGTTATTGTAAATATTTACTTTTTGCTTGTTTGTTAGTTTTTGTTAGTTTTAGGACTTTGCTTCTTATTTTTATTAGTTTTTGTTTTTATATGCTACTATGAATTCTCACCCCTTTGGCTATGAGTTTGGTTCAAATTATGTTGTAGGAAATAGAAGCTACAATGAGAATATGCATTAAGGATGGGACAATCAAAGATGGGAGGAGCCACAAACATTTGATCAACTCTCTTGGCAACAACCTCCAACATACTATGACCAAGAGCCATTCCAAGAGGCATACCAAGATAATGGCTATGGTGAGCACCCTTTTGATTATCAACAACCACCACCATACGCCTATGAACCCCCTCCTCAACATAATTTTGAACCACCATACTCACAAGCCCCTTACTACCAAACACCTCCATATGACCCTAACCTATATCCACCATACCAACCACCATACGAACCATACGAACCATACATAGAACCAGCCCAATTCCAACATAATTACCCCCAAGAACCACCACCTCAATATACACCATCTCCATATCCTTATCAAGAAGAACCACCTTTGTATTATGAGCCTTTTCTCCCAACAAATTAACCCTCCTATCCACCCCCAAGCTCCCATAGATGATACCTTTAATGTTATTTGCCAAGGGCAAAGAGAGCTTTAAACCACACTTACCTCTGCTCTCACTGGTCTCACCTCTACTCTCCAAGCTCTTATATCCCGTGTGGATCCATCAATACAAGAGCAACATGATCTCAATTATGCTATTGACATGGAACAAGAGAGAAGGGATAATCTTAGGAATTTAATGGATTAGATTCACGCATCCATACTTCAAGAGAAGCATGAGGAGGCCCAAAAGGTGGAAGTGGAAATTGAAGAAAGTTGTCAAGAGGTGGAAGACATTAAGGAGGAGTTTGATTTTATATTGGAGCAAATGGAGAAAGCCGAAATTATCGAAGAAGAAGAAATGGTTGAAGACTTAGGAAATGCGGAACCTCCATGGGAAACTCAAGTCATAGAGCCTCCTTCCAAGACGTTTGAATTTGATGTTGAGAAGGGTGTACAACCTCCAAGTCATATCATGGTTGAAGACTTGGAGGAGGTTGATCATGAGATGGATTCAATCATTGATAAATTCTTACCTACAATTGAATCCTCTCCCGCTAGACTTGACATGAAGATTAAAGAAGAAAGGGCACAACCTCCCTTGCCTTTGGTAAGCAATAAAGAAGAGATCGAATTGAAAGAAAGCTACCAAGAGGAAGAGTTTGAAATTGAAGAAGCTCGCAAAGAGGTGGAAGTTATCAAGGAAAAGCATCAGGGAATGGAGCTTGCAAGATCATTATAAACACCGCTCCCAAAGCCATTACCATCCAATACAATATTCAAGTGGGTAAAATTATTATCCTTAACCTTTACTTTCCCACTTGAATATGGGTTACTTGAGACGGATGGTCAACTTAGAGCTCTTTGTGGCTTTAAGAGTAAGAAGGAGATGGTTAGTGGTTGGCAGCACAATCCTACGTTCCTTATGGTTGGAAGTCCAAGGTCTAAGTGCAAAGGTTGGTGTAGAGCTCGATTGAATGGGTCTAGGAAGTTGTTTGGATGTCTCAGTGAGAATTCCGATTGCTCACCACCCAAGTGGAAAAATGATGATCAACAAGAAGATGGGTGTAAAAACAAGGTTTGGGACCCCAGAATTCATTCTAACAATCAACACTCTTAGGGCCTTGTCACTTGCTTTAACTTGCTTGAAGGCTTTATGCACCTAGTTTGGAATTCTGGAGGCTATTGAAATTACAAACACTGGTGGGGATTCAAGGATCAGTTCAAGCACAAGCCACCATGACAAGGAGCTCACCAAATGTCCAACTTAAGGACTTTAACCAAAAGTGCTAGGTGGGAGACAACCCACCATGGTATGATCTTCCCTTTTTATTAGCTCTATTTTATTTATATCAGTGTCAATATTCAGTTCTGCATGTTTTCCTTTACCTTTAAAAAAAAGTGCGTTCCACCCATGCGCATGACTCACGCGCACGCGTTACATGCGACGCCAAACTTACAGAAAGTTGCGCTGAAAACGTGCAGGAAGGGTGCCTTGCGCACAAGCCAACCCATGCGTACGTTTGGGTGACGCGTGCGAGTCACTTGCAGTTTTGTCAATTCACGCGTAAGCGTTAGTGACGCGTACGCGTGATATGAAATTTGGCATAACTTGATACATTGAACAGAGAGTTGTGGTGGTATAATGCTGTAATTGTGCATCTGGCACGACAAGATGTCACACGTACGCGTGACCGACGCTTATGCGTCACTTGGATTTTTGCTCACCCACGCGTAAGCGTGGATGACGCTTACGCGTCGCCTCTTCTTCGGGACACCCACGCGTACGCGTGGGAGACGCTTCCGCGTCACTTCGCAGATTCCATTCTTTAACTTTTCTCTCTCCTTTCTTATTCTTTCCTCCTCCTTTCCTACTTTCATCTCCTCCCTCTTCTTTCTCATTTTCTTTTCCTCATTGCATTTACATACTTTTATTCATTGCATTTTTACTGTATGCATGTTTTTATTTTCTTTTCTATGTTTTTTATTTTTCTATTGGTGTTAAATGTTCTTATTCCACTGTTGCATTTTTCTTGCTTTATTTTGGTGCTTCGTGACTTGTTTTCAATTGTTGGGTATTATCATTCATAAGTCAATGCTAATTTTTTTATGACACTTGTATTCTATTTGCATTGATATGCACTTACACTGTCTTTCATGACTCACTCTCTCTCCCCATTATGCAATTTTTGCACCATTGATATGTCATTTGCTTCTACTATTTTCTCACTTGCATGTTGTAGCTTCCATGTAGTTAAGAACCTCATTATTTGGCATTAACCCACCCATACTTTATTTGTTTTCTTGTCTTTGTTTTGGGGGTACTTTTCTTCCTTTTTCTCTTCTTTCAGGATGGCCACCAAGGAGGAAAAAGGAAAGTTTATAATGGGGCAAACAACAAGTCACTCTACACAAGTTTTTGAAGGAACTCCGCAGTTGTAGCAGCCCGTCCACTTGCACATCTTTGCATGCACCGAGAACGGTGCAATCTTTAAGTGTGGGGAGGTCGATACCAACTTCTGTGGGTTAGTTATTTTCTTTTTCAACACCAATTCTTACTCTTCTTTGTAGTTAGTTGTTGAATTTGCATGTTTGATTGCATTATAGTTAGACTTTGTGCATATTTTACCACTACTTGGTTGAAGTAATGATTTTTTTTCAAGAAACTATTTTAGGTATTTCACTAATTCGAATTAAAATTTTTGTTAAACTTGTTTGAAGATATTTAATTTGGAACATGGTTTTGGAGCTCGAACACACAAAACCAGTGAGATTTTAAGCCTGTTTGATTGGTTGCATTTTATCAACCAATATTTTGTTTTGGTGTGTTGTTCTCTCTAAAATTATGATCTTTGTGTTGCTTAATTCTATATTTTCATTGTTTGATGTATGCATGCACTTATATGATTAAGGCCTTTGTTTCAGTGAGCTTACATACCTATAAGGCCTTACCCTTTCATTATCCTTTGTAAACCAATGTTGAGCCTATTTTACCCCTTTGTTCTTTACTTTAGCTCATCACTAACTCTAAGCAGAAAATAATAATGTCCTTAATTTGAATCCTTGGTTAGCTTAGACTAGTAAGAGTACTCATGAATTAAGTGTGGGGAAAGTTGGTTTGGAAATGTTTAGTTTGGGAATTGAGTATGTTAGATTTTTTTGTCAAAATGTGAAAAAAATGTTGAGAATATATTCTTGCACTTAATACCTTAATCGTGTGCATTGAGAAAGACAAAAGAAAAGAAAAAAATAGAAAAAAAAAGGGAAAAAGAAAAGAAAAAAAACAATTAATAAAAAAGGGACAAAATGCCCCAAAGTAAATAATAGCAATGCATATGTACTGTACTCAAAATCGGAAGCATGAATATATGGAAAACATAGTTAATGGGTAGTTGGGTTTTGTATTGTGATTGCATGGATTGTCTTTAGTTAGGTGAGAAGTTTAGGCTAATTAAGGATTTAGATTTTAGTCCACTTAACCAAATACAATCCTACCTTGACCCCAACTCTATTACAACCCTGAAAAGACCTCTTGATATGTGTATTGGTGCATTAAATTTGTTTTGATTGATAGAAGAAGAACAAGTCTTAGAAAGCAAGGTTAGTAGAGAATTGAGAGAATCGAATCTTAAACACCTAAGCGATTAGAGTGTATACACTTCCAGTGAGGGTTTGATGCTCGATTCCTTGTTCCCAGCTTTCACGAGTTTTCTTCTTGCAAGTCTACTTGTACTTTATTTTTGAGATTTGATTTAGTGGAATCTAGTTTATATTTGTTCTTTGAAGTATTATTTACTTTTAACCAAGTAGGTAATATCATTTTACATTTAAGTTGCATTCATATAGATAGGTCGCATTTCATAAATCCTACCATTCCCCTTCACTCTTTTAGTTCTCTTGAGCTTAGCATGAGGACATGCTAATGTTTAAGTGTGAGGAGATTGATAAATCACTATTTTACGGTTTATCTTGTGCTTAATTGAGTGGATTTTATCCATTATTCTCACACTTATTCATAGACTTCACATGTTTTACATTTTCCTCCCTAATTTTGTGCTATGATTGAAAACATGCTTCTTTTGCCTTAAGTTTGCTAATTTTAATCATCTCTTATTACCATTCGATGCCGTGATATGTTTGTTAAGTGTTTTCAGGGTTTATAGGGCAGGAATGGCTTAGAGGATGGAAAGGAAGCATGCAAAAGTGGAAGGAATACAAGAAACTGAAAGAATTGCTAAGCTGTCAATCCTGACCTCTTCATACTAAATCGATCATAAATTGAGCTACAGAGGTCCGAATGAGGCGGTTTTAGTTGCTTGAAAAGCAAACATCCAGGGCTTCAAAATGATATGCAAGTTGCCATAGTTGCCATGCAGTTAGGCGACGCATACGCGTGGATGACGCGTACGCATGACCAGAAATTTTCAACGACGCGTACGCGTGGGCGACGCGTACACGTGATAGAGGCTCACGTGCTGTACGTATCAGAAATTGTTGGGGGCGATTTCTGGGCTATTTTTGGCCAAGTTTCAAGCACGAAAATACTGATTAGAGGCTGCATAGTGGAGCTGGAAGGGGGGATCAACTTTCATTCACATAATTTTAGGTTTTAGATGTAATTTTTTAGAGAGAGAGGCTCTCTCCTCTCTCTAGGTTTTTAGTGTCTTTAGGTTTAGTCTTTCTCAATTTTAGATTTCTATTATGCTTTAATTTAGTTTTTCTTCTACTCTTATTTATTCTAGTACTTTAGTTCATCTATTCCTCTTATTGATTTCTCTATTTTTCCAATTTAGTTTATGAATTCTCTATGATAGATTCAATTTTCATTTTAATGCAATTTGAGGTATTTCATGTTTATTTCTTCTCTCTCGATTTGTTATTATTGAGTCATTGCAATTATTGGTCTTAGATTTTGATGAGCGGATATTTTATACGCTTTTTGGGTGTAATTTCATGTAGATTTTAGTATGTTTTAGTTAGTTTTTAGTATAATTTTATTAGTTTTTAGGCGAAATTCATATTTCTGGACTTTACTATGAGTTTATGTATTTTTCTGTAATTTCAGGTATTTTCTGATTGAAATTAAGGGAGCTGAGCAAAAATCTGATATAGGCTGAAAAAGGATTGCTGATGCTGTTGGATTCTGACCTCCCTGCACTCGGAATGAAATTTTTTGAGCTACAAGAGTCCAATTGGCGCGCTCTCAATTGGGTTGGAAAATAGACATCCAGGGCTTTCCAGAAAATATAATAGTCCATACTTTGTGCGAAGATAGATGACTTAAACTGGCGTTCAACGCCAGTTCCATGTTACAGTTTGGCGTTCAGCGCCAGAAACAGGTTGCAAGTTAGAGTTCAACGCCAGAAACAGGTTACAACCTGGCGTTCAACTCCAGAAACAGCCCAGTCACATGAGAAGCTTAAGTCTCAGCCCCAGCACACACCAAGTGGGCCCCAGAAGTGGATTTCTGCTCTATCCATCCTAGTTACTCATTTTCTGTAAACCTAGGTTTCTAGTTTAGTATTTAAACAACTTTTAGTGATTTATTTTGCATCTCATGACATTTTTTAGATCTGAATTTTATACTCTTTGATGGCATGGGTCTCTAAACTCCATTGTTGGGGTGAGGAGCTCTGCAGCGTCTCGATGAATTAATGCAATTATTTCTGTTTTCCATTCAAACATGCTTGTTTCTATCTAAGATGTTCATTCGCGCTTCACTATGAAGAAGGTGATGATTCGTGACACTCATCACCTTCCTCAATCCATGAACATGTGCCTGACAACCACCTCCGTTCTACATTAGATTGAATGAGTATCTCTTAGATTCCTTAATCAGAATCTTTGTGGTATAAGCTAGAATTGTTGGCGGCATTCATGAGGATCCGGAAAGTCTAAACCTTGTCTGTGGTATTCCGAGTAGGATTCTAGGATTGGATGACTGTGACGAACTTCAAACTCGCGAGTGTTTGGCGTAGTGACAGACGCAAAAGGATCAATGGATCTTATTCCGACAGGATCGAGAACCAACAGATGATTAGCCGTGCTGTGACAGAGCATTTGGACCAACGCGAGCATTTGGGAAGTAGCCATTGACAACGGTGACACCCTACATATAGCTTGCCATGGAAGGAGCCTTGCATTTATGAAAGTGAGGAAGCATTATGTTACAGAAATTCAGAAGGCAAAGCATCTCCAAAACTCCAACATATTCTCCATTATTAAGTAACAATTATTTATTTTATGCCCTTTCACTTTTTACAATTGAACTTGAAAAACACTGTTGTTGGTATCCTGACTAAGAATAATAAGATAACCATAGCTTGCTTCAAACCAACAATCTCCGTGGGATTCGACCTTTACTCACGTAAGGTATTACTTGGACGACCCAATGCACTTGCTGGTTAGTTGTGCGGATTGCAAAAGTGTGATTGCAATTTTCGTGCACCAAGTTTTTGGCGCCGTTACCGGGGATTGTTTGAGTTTGAACAACTGACGGTGAATCTTGTTGCTTAGATTAGGATAAATTTATCTTTTTTACTAGAATTGCATCTTTTATTATCCCTTCAAAAAAAATTTCAAAAATATTAGTTTTCTTTATTAATTTTTAGTTTTTCTGTGAATTTAGTTTCATGTTTTAAGTTTGGTGTCAATTGCATGCTCTTCTTTGTCTTTCCATTTTCGAATTGCATGTTCTTTATTTTTCCTTGATCTTCAAATTGTTCTTGTCAAATTTTCTTGTTTGATCTTTGGTTTTTCCTATTTTGTGTATTTTTCGTGTTTTCCTTGTGCAAGTTCAAAATATTAGTTTTCAAAAATTTTATTTTCATTTATTAAAAATACCTCTTTAAAACACGTTACATTTATAGCTCAATTGGCTATAGCGTTGGTTTGTGTTCTTGGTAATTGGGTATCTTCTTTTTAAAATCTTTTTCAAAAATAATTTTTCTTTGATTGAATCTTGTGCCAAACTTTAAGTTTGGTGTTTTCTTGTTAATTTTCTTTAATTTTCAAAAATTTATTTTGGTTTTCTAAAAATTTTAAGTTTGATGTTCTTTCTTTTGTTCTTGTTGTTCCTGTGATTCTTCAAGGTGTTCTTGAGTCTTTCTTGTATTTTGATCTTAAAATTTTTAAGTTTGGTGTTCCTTGGTGTTTTCCCTCCAAAATTTTCAAAAATAAGGAACATTAGATCTAAAAATTTTTAAGTCTTGTGTCTTTTGTGTGTTTTTCTCTTTCATCATAAAATTCAAAATTCAAAAGAATATCTTTTCTAACTATTTTTAAGCCATATTTTCAAATTTTTTTATATAAAAATTCAGATTTAAATTTCAAAATTTTTCAAATCTTATCCTTTTAAGATTTTAAAAAAAATTATCTTTTTCGAAAATATCCTAACCACTTTCTCTCTCCTCACTTTTTCGAAAATCTTCATAAAATATTTTTAAATTCTTTTTTTATTTTATTTTTATTTTTATTTATTTTTAATTTTACTGTCGTCTTTATTTTATTTTATTTTATTTTATTATTTTGAAATTTTTATATATAATAAAATAAATAAAATAAATTCACATCATCTCCCTTTCTCCATTATGGACTTAAGTGGAAAAGAACAGTCCAGAAGGACTTTGGGGTCATATGCTAACCCCACTACTGCTTCATATGGGAGTAGTATATGTATACCCTCCATTGGAGTTAGTAGTTTTGAGTTGAACCCTCAGCTCATTATCATGGTGCAGCAAAGTTGCCAGTATTCTGGTCTTCCACAGGAAGAATCTACAGAGTTTCTGGCACAGTTTTTACAAATTACTGACACAGTACATGATAAGAAAGTAGATCAGGATGTCTACAGATTGTTACTGTTTTCATTTGCTGTAAAAGACCAAGCTAAGAGGTGGTTAAATAACCAACCTAAGGACAGCTGTCAGAAAAATTCCTGAATCACTATTTTCCTCCAAAACGGATGACACAACTAAGGCTGAGCATCCAAGGCTTCAAACAAGGAGATAATGAATCCCTTTATGATGCCTGGGAGAGATACAGAGAGATGCTGAGAAAATGCCCCTCTGAAATGTTTTCAGAGTGGGTGCAGTTAGACATCTTCTATTATGGGCTTACAGAGAGAGCTCAGACTTATCTAGACCACTCAGCTGGTGGATCTATACACATGAGAAAGACAATAGAAGAAGCTCAATAGCTTATTGATACAGTTGCAAAAAATCAGCATCTGTACCTAAGTAGTGAACCTTCCATCAATGAAAAGGCTAAAACAGTAACTGCTGAACTTAGTCCTGCAGAACAAGCTACTGAATTCAATCAGCAATTAGATTTTCTAACAAAACAGCTAGCCGAATTCAAGGAAATATTGCAAGAAACAAGAATGGCTAATATGAATATAGAAGTGTAGTTGAAGCAAACAAAACAGCAGTTATCAAAACAAATAACAGAAGAATGCCAAGCAGTTCAATTAAGAAGTGAAAAAACATCAAATACCCCACTTCAAGGCAGCAGGAAGCCAAAAAATGAGCAGACTGCTACCCAAAATCCCTCTGAGGACAGTCAGAGCCCAGAGAGGAATAATTCTGACGCTCAAACGCCAGATAATGGGTGGAAAGCTGGCATTAAACGCCCAACCCATGCTCAGTCCTGGCGTCCAACGCTAGAAACAAGCAAGGAACTGGCGTTGAATGCCCAAAGGAAGCCCAGTTCTGGCGTTCAGACGCTAGAAACAGATAAGGAGTTGGCGTCTAATGCCACTCCAGCTTCCACCCCTGGTATTCAAACACCAGTGGGGGATCAGACACATACAAGTGCTGATAGCAACTCCTCTAAAAAGGCTTCTCAACCCACGGCTGTAGGAAATAAACCTGCAGCAACTAAGGTTGATGAATACAAAGCCAAAATGCCTTATCCTCAAAAACTCCATCAAGCAGAACAGGATAAGCAATTTGCTCACTTTGCAGACTATCTCAGGACTCTTGAAATAAAGATTCTGTTTGCAGAAGCACTTGAGCAAATACCCTCTTATGCTAAGTTCATGAAAGAGATCTTAAGTCATAAGAAGGATTGGAGGGAAACTGAAAAAGTTTACCTCACTGAAGAATGCAGTGCAGTCATTTTGAAAAGCTTACCTGAGAAGCTTAAAGATCCCAGAAGCTTTATGATACCATGCACATTAGAAGGTACTTGTACCAAGCAAGCTCTATGTGATCTTGGGGTAAGTATCAACATAATACCTGCATCTACTATCAAAAAGCTTGGATTGACTGATGAAGTCAAACCAACCCGGACATGTCTCCAACTTGCTGATGGTTCCATTAAACACCCATCAGGCGGGATTGAAGACATGATTGTCAAGGTTGGGCTATTTGCCTTTCCCACTGACTTTGTGGTGCTGGAAATGGAGGAGCACAAGAGTGCAACTCTCATTCTAGGAAGACCTTTCCTAGCAACTGGACGAACCGTTATTGACGTCCAAAAAAGGGAAGTAACCCTGAAAGTCAATGAGGACGAGTTTAAGTTAAATGTTGTCAAAGCTATGCAGTATCCAGACACCCAAAATGAATGCATAAGCATTGATATTATTGACTCTCTGGTAAAAGAGGTCAATATGACTGAGAGTCTCGAATCAGAGCTAGAGGATATCTTTAAAGATACTCAGCCTGATCTGGAGGAACCAGAGAGAATAATAGAACCTCTGAAAATCCCTCAGGAAGAGGAGAAACCTCCTAAACCCGAGCTCAAACCATTACCACCATCCCTGAAATACGTATTTCTGGGAGAAGGTGACACCTTTTCTGTAATCATAAGCTCTACCTTAGAGCCACAGGAAGAGGAAGCACTAATTCAAGTGCTAAGGACACACAAGATAGCTCTTGGGTGGTCCATCAGTGATCTTATGGGCATTAGCCCAGCCAGATGCATGCACAAGATCCTATTGGAGGATGATGCTAAGCCAGTGGTTCAACCACAGAGGCGGCTGAATCCAGCCATGAAGGATGTGGTGCAGAAGGAGGTCACTAAATTACTAGAGGCTGGGATTATTTATCCTATTTCTGATAGCCCCTGGGTAAGCCCTGTCCAAGTCGTCCCTAAGAAGGGTGACATGACAGTGGTTTATAATGAAAAAAATGAATTAGTTCCTACAAGAACAGTTACAGGGTGGCGTATGTGTATTGATTACAGAAGGCTCAATACAGCTACCAGAAAGGATCATTTTCCTTTACCATTCATAGACCAGATGCTAGAAAGACTAGCAGGTCATGAATACTACTGCTTCCTGGATGGATATTCAGGTTATAATCAAATTGTAGTAGATCCCCAGGATAAAGAGAAAACAGCATTCACATTTCCATCTGGAGTATTTGCATACAGAAGGATGTCATTTGGTCTCTGCAATGCACCTGCAATCTTTCAAAGATGCATGCTCTCTATTTTCTCTGATATGGTGGAAAATTTTCTGGAAGTCTTCATGGATGACTTTTCAGTGTTTGGAGACTCATTCAGCTCCTGTCATGACCATCTAGCACTTTTTCTAAAGAGATGCCAAGAGACTAATCTGGTTTTAAATTGGGAGAAATGTCACTTTATGGTGACTGAAGGAATTGTCCTTGGACACAAAATTTCGAACAAGGGAATAGAGGTGGATCAAGCTAAGGTGGAGGTAATTGAAAAATTACCACCACCTGCCAATGTAAAGGTAATCAGAAGCTTTCTGGGGCATGCAGGATTCTATAGGAGGTTTATAAAAGATTTTTCAAAAATCGCCAAACCTCTGAGTAATCTGCTAGCTGCTGACACGCTATTTATCTATGATAAAGAGTGTCTGCAGGTGTTTGAGACTCTAAAAGCTAAGCTGGTCACAGCACCAGTCATCTCTGCACCAGACTAGACATTACCATTTGAACTAATGTGTGATGCCAGTGACCATGCCATTGGTGCAGTGTTGGGACAAAGACATGACAAGCTTCTACACGTCATTTACTATGCCAGTCATGTTTTAAATGACGCATAGAAGAACTATACAACCACAGAAAAAGAGTTACTTGCAGTGGTTTACGCCATTGACAAGTTCAGATCTTATTTAGTAGGATCAAAAGTGATTGTGTATACTAACCATACTGCTCTTAAATATTTACTCACAAAGCAGGATTCAAAACCCAGACTCATCAGATGGGTGTTGCTTCTGCAAGAGTTTGATATAGAAATAAGAGACAGAAAAGGGATAGAGAACGAAGTAGCAAATCACTGTCCCGAATAGAACCAGTAGAAGGGGCGTCCCTCCCTCTTACTGAGATCTCTAAAAACTTTCCGGATGAGCAACTCTTTGTCATCCAGGAAGTACCATGGTTTGTAGACATTACAAACTACAAGGTTGTGAGATTCATACCTAAAGAGTATAGTGTAGGCAACAATCAAAGAAATTGATCACAGATGCAAAGTACTATCTTTGGGATGAACCATATCTCTTCAAGAGATGTGCAGACGGCGTAATCCATAGATGTGTGTCTAAAGAAGAAGCACAAAAGATCCTATGGCATTACCATAGATCGCAATATGGAGGACATTTTGGAAGTGAGCGAACAGCCACAAGAGTCCTCCAAAGTGGCTTCTACTGGCCTACTCTCTATAAAGACTTCCGAGTATTTGTACTTAATTGTGACAGTTGCCAAAGATTTGGCAATCTGCCTCACAGTTATGCCATGTCTCAACAAGGGATCTTGGAGATTGAGTTGTTTGATGTATGGGGTATTGACTTCATGGGGCCTTTCCCACCATCATACTCAAACACTTACATTCTTGTGGCAGTGGATTATGTATCCAAGTGGGTGAAAGCTATTGCAACACCCACTAATGATACTAAGACAGTGCTAAAATTCCTCTAGAAACACATCTTCAGCAGATTTGGTGTCCCGAGAGTACTAATTAGTGATGGGGGCACTCATTTCTGCAATAAACAGCTTTACTCGGCTATGGTCCGATATGGAGTTAGCCACAGGGTAGCTACTCCATATCATCCACAGACAAATGGGCAAGCTGAAGTCTCTAATAAAGAACTTAAAAGAATCCTGGAACGGATTGTGATTAACCGTAGAAGGGATTGGGCAAGAAGCATGGATGATGCTCTGTGGGCATACAGAACAGCATTCAAGACACCTATAGGAACTTCTCCATACCAGCTGGTGTATGGAAAAGCCTGTCACTTGCTAGTGGAATTGGAACATAAGGCCTATTGGGCAACCAGATTCCTAAACCTTGATGCCAAGTTAGCTGGAGAAAAACGATTGCTCCAGTTAAATGAGCTAGAGGAATTCAGATTCAATGCTTTCAAAAATACAAAAATTTACAAAGAGAAGGCAAAAAGATGGCATGATAAGAAACTGTCATCCAGAGTCTTTGAGCCAGGGCCGAAAGTTCTGCTGTTTAATTCTAGGCTCAGATTATTCCCCGAAAAATTGAAGTCCCGGTGGAGAGGTCCATATGTGATTACAAGTGTATCACCATATGGATACGTGGAGCTTCAGGATAATGATTCTAACAAAAAGTTCATTGTTAATGGACAGAGAGTTAAACATTATCTTGAAAGCAATTTTGAGCAAGAATGCTCAAAACTGAGACTTGATTAAAGCTCAGTATTAGTCTAGCTAAAGACAATAAAGAAGTGCTTGCTGAGAGGCAACCCAGCCATTTACAAGCCTTATTTGTTAATTAATTGATTTTTATAGGTTTATGTCAATTATCATCAAGGTAAAATAGTAATTTCTCGAGTTCACAAAAATTACAAAAGGATTCGCAGGAAAAAAGAGCAAAAAGAAAGCTCAGTGGAGCGAAAAAGCCAGTAAGAACTGTTTTGGGCGTTGAACGCCCAAAAGAAGCATCTACTGGGCGTTCAACGCCAGTAAGGATAGCCATCTGGGCGTTAAACGCCAGAAAGAAGCATCTTTTGGGCGTTGAACGCCAGAAAGAAGCACCTTCTGGGCGTTTAACGCCAGATTTATGGCGTCTTGGGCGTTCAGAAAAGCGCCTAGTGGCAAAGGAGTTCCTGCCGTTCAACGCCAGCTAGAAGCAACAGCTGGGCGTTGAACGCCCAGGAGAAGCTGCAAATGGGCGTTAAACGCCCAAAAACATGCAGCGTTTGGGCGTTTAACGCCAGGATTGTGGGGAGGAGGTAAATTCGTTTTCAATTCACATTTTTTCAAATTTTTATGTTCCAATTCATGATTTCTTGCATAAACATGTTACAAACTCTCATCCTTCAATTCCAAAAATTTTAATCCTAATTTCTAAAATCCCTTTTTCAAAAATATCAAATGTATCTTAATTCATAAACACAAATCCTTTTTCAAATCCCATCCAACATTTTTTCAAATATTTTTTAAAAAAAATCAATTATCTTTAATCCCAAATCTTTTTTTAAAAAAAAAATTCAGATTTATCTTTTTCAAATATCTTCTATATCTTTTCAATTTTCAATTATATCTTTTTCCTATCATATTTATCTTTTACAAATCATATCTTCTATCCTATCTTTCTGCAAAATTTTCAAAAACCCACCCCCTCCCTTTAAATCCACTCTCGGCCTCTCCCCTCTCCTCAACAATTCGAAAACAAGCTCTCCTTCTATCCCTCTCCTTTCTTTTCTTTTGCTTGAGGACAAGCAAACCTCTAAGTTTGGTGTGTTTATTCGTGATCACTAAACCATACCCACTAAGATCATGGCTCCTAAAGGAAAACAACCCACTCTAAGAGGCAAGAAAGAGAGTATTCCAAAACCACTTTGCAATCAAGGAAAGTTCTTAACCAAAGAACATTCAGACCATTACTACAAAATAATGGGTCTAAGGTCAGTGATCCCGGAAGTCAAATTCGATCTGAAAGAAGATGAATATCTGGAGATCCAAGAGCAAATTCAAAACAGGAGCTGAAAACTCCTAGCTAATCCTGAGACAAAGGTGGGAAGAAACATGGTTCAGGAATTCTACGTTAATCTGTGGCAAACAGATAGGCAGAGAATATCTGGAACTGCTCTTTATGACTATCGGACCTTGGTCAGAGGAAAGATTGTTCACATCCACCCTGATAAAATTAGGGAGATCTTTAAGCTACCTCAGCTGAAAGATGACCCAGACTCCTTTAATAGGAGAATAATGAGAACAAATAAAGGCCTGGACAAGATTCTAGAGGACATATGCCTCCCTGGAGCCAGGTGGACCACCAGTACCAAGGGCGTCCCAAATCAACTCAAGAGAGAAGATCTCAAACCAGTCGCCAGAGGCTGGCTGGACTTCATTGGGCGTTCTATACTGCCCACTAGCAACCATTCTGAGGTCACCGTTAAAAGAGCAGTGATGATCCACTGCATTATGTTAGGAAGAGAAGTGGAAGTTCATCAATTGATTTCGTGTGAACTTTACATAATTGCAAACAAAAACTCCAAAGATGCCAAATTGGCTTATCCTAGCTTAATATCTATGCTATGTAAAGATGCTGGAGTAAAGATGGGAATAACTGAGTATATCTCAGTTGAGCGACCAATCACCAAAACATCGATGGAAAAACAACAAGTGCAGGATGACCCCATCAAGAGGAGAGCACAGGAATTCCTCCCGGAATTTCCTCAATTTGAATACTGGGAGCATCTTGAAGCATCGGTTACCAAGTTGCAAGAAGCTATGGACCACATAAAGGAAGAACAGAATAATCAAAATAGCATGCTTTGCAAACTGCTTGGGGAACAAGAAAAGCAAAGGCATGACTTGAAGGAACTGAAGCGTTAGAAATTATCTCTTGAAGGATCAAGCACCCCACAAACTAGAGGAACATCCACATCCCAAAATAAAGGTTGTTGAGTCCTAATCTTAGCTTTACTCTGTGATAGTTGTCTTATAGATTTACCTTAGAAGTTATATAGGAGTAGTAGTAATTAGTATATCTATTTTGATTTTATTTTCAATTAAGCTATAATTTATTTTTCTCATCATCATCAAACATGAATAAAATAGTAGATTTTTAGAATAAAGAGGCAATTTAATTTTGAGTTCTTAATAAGGTAAATTCTAATTATTTATATGTGGTGGCAACACTTTTTGTTTTCTGAATGAATGCCTGAACAGTGCATATTTTTTTATATTGAAATTCATGAATGTTAAAAGTATTGGCTCTTGAAAGAATGATGAACAAGAGAAATATTATTGATGATCTGAAAAATCATAAATTGATTCTTGAAGCAAGAAAAAGCAGTGAAAAAAAAAGAAAGGGATCATTGGATAAAGAAAAAGAAAAAGCCTACAACCCTTAAAACCAAAAGGCAAGGGTGCAAAGGATCCAAGGCTTTGAGCATCAATGGATAGGAGGGCCCAAGAAAATAAATCCAGGCCTAAGCGGCTAAATCAAGCTGTCCCTAACCATGTGCTTGTGGCATGCAGGTCCAAGTGAAAAGCATGAGACTGAGTGGTTAAAGTCGTGATCCAAAGCAAAGGAGTGTGCTTAAGAACTCTGGACACCTCTAATTGGGGAATCTAGCAAAGCTAAGTCACAATCTGAAAAGGTTCACCCAGTTATGTGTCTGTGGCATTTATGTATCCGGTGGTAATACTGGAAAACAAAGTGCTTAGGGCCACGGCCAAGACTCAAAAAGTAACTGTGTTCAAGAATCAACATACTAAACTAGGAGAATCAATAATACTATCTGAATTCTAAGTTCATATGAATGCCAATCATTCTGGATTTCAAAGGATAAAGTGAGATGCCAAAACTATTCAGAGGCAAAAAGCTACTAGTCCCACTCATCTTATTAGAATCTGAGCTTCACTTGAAACTCTGAGATATTATTGCTTTTTAATTTTTTTATCCTATTTTATTTATCTAGTTGACAAGCAACAGTTTAAGTTTAGTGTTGTGATGAGCGGATATTTTATACGCTTTTTGGGGGTAATTTCATGTAGATTTTAGTATGTTTTAGTTAGTTTTTAGTATAATTTTATTAGTTTTTAGGAAAAATTCATATTTCTGAACTTTACTATGAGTTTGTGTATTTTTCTGTAATTTCAGATATTTTCTGACTGAAATTGAGAGAGCTGAGCAAAAATATGATTTAGGCTGAAAAATGACTGCTGATGCTATTGGATTCTGACCTCCCTGAACTCGGAATGGAATTTTCTGAGCTACAAGAGTCCAATTGGCGCACTCTAAATTGGGTTATAAGTAGACATCCAAGGCTTTCCAGCAATATATAATAGTTCATACTTTGCGCGAAGATAGATGATGTGAACGCCAGTTCCATGTTGTAGTTTGGCGTTCAGCGCCAGAAACAGGTTGCAAGTTGGAGTTCAATGCCAGAAACAGGTTACAACCTGGCGTTCAACTCCAAAAACAGCCCAGGCATGTGAGAAGCTTAAGTCTCAGCCCTAGCACACACCAAGTGGGCCCCAGAAGTGGATTTCTGCTCTATCCATCCTAGTTACTCATTTTCTGTAAACCTAGGTTTCTAGTTTAGTATTTAATCAACTTTTAGAGATTTATTTTGCATCTCATGACATTTTTTAGATCTGAATTTTATACTCTTTGACGGTATGGTTCTCTAAACTCCATTGTTGGGGGTGAGGAGCTCTGCAGCGTCTCCATGAATTAATGCAATTATTTCTGTTTTCCATTCAAACATGCTTGTTTCTATCTAAGATGTTCATTCGCGCTTATCCATGACACTCATCACCTTCCTCAATCCATGAACGTGTGCCTGACAACCACCTCTGCTCTACATTAGATTGAATGAGAATCTCTTAGATTCCTTAATCAGAATCTTCGTGGTATAAGCTAGAATTGTTGGCGGCATTCATGAGGATCCGGAAAGTCTAAACCTTGTCTGTGGTATTCCGAGTAGGATTCTGGGATTGGATGACTGTGACGAACTTCAAACTCGCGAGTGTTGGGCGTAGTGACAGATGCAAAAGGATCAATGGATCTTATTCCGAAATGATCGAGAACCAACAGATGATTAGTCGTGCTGTGACAGAGCATTTGGACCATTTTCACTGAGAGGATGGGAAGTAGCCATTGACAACGGTGACACCCTACATACAGCTTGCCATGGAAGGAGCCTTGCATTTATGAAAGTGAGGAAGCATTATGTTACAGAAATTCAGAAGACAAAGCATCTCCAAAACTCCAACATATTCTCCATTATTGAGTAACAATTATTTATTTTATGCCCTTTCACATTTTACAATTGAACTTGAAAAACACTGTTGTTGGTATCCTGACTAAGAATAATAAGATAACCATAGCTTGCTTCAAACCAACAATCTCCATGGGATTCGACCCTTACTCACGTAAGGTATTACTTGGACGACCCAGTGCACTTGCTCGTTAGTTGTGCGGATTGCAAAAGTGTGATTGCAATTTTCGTGCACCAAATTTTACATTCCGTTGTTAGTTTTCCATGTTTTTATTTTGTACCTTCCAAGTATTTGATAAAATGCTTGGGAGGATTTTAATTTAGATTTTTATGTTTTTAACTTTGATTGATTATTTAGAGACTCTTGAGTTATCAAAGGTCTTTTGTTGATTGGTAATTGGAAATTTCTAATTGATTTGTATGCCACTAACTCTAGTCTTTCTTTAGGAGTTGACTAGGACTTGTGGACTCAAGTTGATTCACTCACTTGACTTACCTTCATTATTAGAGGTTAACTAAGTGAAAACAAAAGGCAACTACCATCACAATTTATAATGATAATTATTATAGGACTTCTAATTTTCTTTCCTTGCTAAGAGCTTATTTAATTATTAATTTATCTTCTTGCCATTTTACTTTATTATTCCTTATTTAAAAAACCCAAAAAGATATTTTTCCATAACCAGTAGTAAAAACACTTCCCTACAATTCCTTGAAAGATGACCCGAGGTTTAAATACTTTGGTTTATTTTTATTGGGTTTGTATTGTGACAGACAAATTAAATTTGATTGAGGATAATTTATCGGTTTAGAACTATACTTGCAACGTGACTATTTTAAGAAATTCTTTACTAACGATTTTTCCTCCATCAACCTTCTTCCTAGGAGCCTCTTTAGAGTTGATGCCTCACACCCAACACCAAACTTAGATTTGATGTCGAAGGGAATTTTATTGGTTTCCATAGAAGTTTTGGATTGTAACTCACATTTTGTATCATCAGGTGGTTCTTGAAGGAATTGATCAGTGGACTTAGTTTTTACGCACTTCTCCTCTTCATTGGAGTGATATGCTTTGAAGACATGAAAGACCAAGTGCTTATCATACACTTTCAATATTAAATCACCTTTTTTCAAATCAATCAGAGATTTCTCAGTGGCTAAGAATTGTCTTACTAGAATGATAAAGAAGTTGACATCCTCCTCCATGTCAAGAATCACAAAATCTATTTGGAGGAAGAACTTTTCTACCTATACCAAAATATTCTCCACTACTCCATGTGCCAGCCTTACAAATTTACTTCTAATTGAAGAGCTATTCTTATGGGTTTCACCTCTTGAATTTGTAGCTTTTTCATTATAGAGAGCGGCATCCAGTTGATGCTCACCCCTAAGTCACATAATGCTCCTTCAAAGGTGTTGTTTCAAATAGTACATGGGATTTGGAAACTTCCAGGATCTGGCTTCTTATTCGGCAAATTCCTCTAGATGATTGCACTGTACTCTCTGGTTAGTACCACTATTTGGTCTCCCTTTAGAGATATTTTCTCAGATAATAACTCTTTCATGCAGTTAATATAATTAGGCATTTGCTCAAGGACTTCTATAAAAAGATTGTTGCTATGCAGTGTCTTGAATATCTCCAAGAGCTTAAGGCTTTATTTATTCTTGTGTTCCTACTTGAGCCTATAAGGAGGAGAGACTCTTGGGATGTACTCAGCCACTGAGGTCTCCACCTTGGGTTGTTCAATCATTGTGTGTGCAGGGAGAGGGAGAGTTGGCTCCTCAAGGTCTCTGGCTACTGGTGCACGAAATTGTGATCATCAATGGCGCCATCAACATGGTACGTTCAATTGCAATCTCAACTCTTTATCACAATTTCGCACAACTAACCAGTAAGTGTACTGGGTCGTCCAAGTAATAAACCTTACGCGAGTAAGGGTCGATCCCACGGAGATTGTTGGTATGAAGCAAGCTATGGTCATCTTGTAAATCTCAGTCAGGCGGATTCAAATGGTTATGGAGGATTAATGATTAAAAGATAAATAAAACATAAAATAAGGATAGAAATACTTATGTAATTCATTGGTGAGAACTTCAGATAAGCGTATGGAGATGCTTTGTCCCTTCCGTCTCTCTGCTTTCCTACTGTCTTCATCAAATCCTTCTTACTCCTTTCCATGGCAAGCTGTATGTTGGGCATCACCGTTGTCAGTGGCTACAGTCCCGTCCCCTCAGTGAAAATATTCAACGCGCTCTGTCACAGCACGGCTATTCATCTATCGGTTCTCGATCATGTCGGAATAGAATCCAGTGATTCTTTTGCGTCTGTCACTAACGCCCCACAATCGCGAGTTTGAAGCTCGTAACAGTCATTCAATCCTTGAATCCTACTCAGAATACCACAGACAAGGTTTAGACTTTCCGGATTCTCAAGAATGCCGCCATCAATTCTAGCTTATACCACGAAGATTCTGATTAAGGAATCCAAGAGATAAACATTCAAGCCTTGTTTGCTTGTAGAACGGAAGTTGTTGTCAGGCACGCGTTCATAAGTGAGAATGATGATGAGCGTCACATAATCATCACATTTATCATGTTCTTGGGTACGAATGAATATCTTAGAACAAGAATAAGCTGAATTGAATAGAAGAACAGTAGTAATTGCACTAATACTCGAGGTACAACAGAGCTCCACACCTTAATCTATGGTGTGTAGAAACTCCACCGTTGAAAATACATAAGAACAAGGTCTAGGCATGGCCGAATGGCCAGCCTCCCAAAGAGGGTTCAATCATAAAAACATGATCAAAAAGATCTCTTAATACAATAGCAAAAGTTCCTATTTGTAGAGAACTAGTAGCTTAGGGTTTACAAAGATGAGTAAATGACACAAAAATCCACTTCCGGGCCCACTTGGTGTGTGCTTGGGCTGAGCATTGAAGCTTTCATGTGTAGAGACTTTTCTTGGAGTTAAACGCCAGCTTTTGTGCCAGTTTGGGCGTTTAACTCCCATTCTTGTGCCAGTTCCGGCGTTTAACGCCAGAATTCTTGAGCTGACTCGAAACGCCTGTTTGGGCCATCAAATCTCGGGCAAAGTATGGACTATTATACATTTCTGGAAAGCCCAGGATGTCTAATTTCCAACGCAATTGAGAGCGTGCCAATTTTGCTTCTGTAGCTCCAGAAAATCCACTTCGAGTGCAGGGAGGTCAGAATCCAACAGCATCTGCAGTCCTTTTCAGCCTCTGAATCAGATTTTTGCTCAGGTCCCTCAATTTCACCCAGAAAATACTTGAAATCACAAAAAAAAAACACAAACTCATAGTAAAGTCCAGAAAATTGAATTTTAACTAAAAACTAATAAAAATATAATAAAAACTAACTAAAACATACTAAAAACAATGCCAAAAAGCGTATAAATTATCCGCTCATCAACTACCTTAACACTTTTTCCAGTTGGCTCCTTCTACTAGAGGATTGAGTCTCCATCTCTTTTTCATTTATCACATAGATGGACTTATATTCCTCTCTTAGATTTAGAATTGTATCACTGGAGAATGTATTAGGAGGCATCTCAATAGCTTGTTTGCTCAACTGTCCCATCTGTGCCTCCAAATTTTGAATTGAAGCTCTAGTTTCATGTATGAAGCTATGAGTGGTCTTGGAGGGTTCTGCTAAGGATGCTTCCAATACTAAGGTATCCTAAGCAGCTGGGGTTGGATTGTGTTATTGAAAGAATTAATGTTGTTGGTTGAAAGGATTTTACTGGTTAAACTAGTTTTAGTGGGGGTTGTTGTTGTTGAAGTTGGATTGTCTTTGATTCTGGTTTTGATTTTTCCAGCCAAAATTTGGGTGATTTCTTCATCCCGGGTTATATGTCTTGAAAAAAGGATAATTATTAGCAGATCTTAAAGAGTTACACATGTAATTAACTTGCTCAGGAGGGAATTGCTCATAACCAAAACTTACAAATTGAAACACTCCACCACTCATATCAAAAGAAGGATACTGGGTAGCAACAGATGATACTTGCATATCTCCCAAGTGTTGAGTGATAATGGCAATCTGTTGAGACATAGCTTTGTTATGAGCCAAAATAGCATTCAAGGCATCCAACTCTATGCACCTTTCTTCATGGTTCTCTCTGAAGAATACAAGTACTGATTGTTGGCCACTATCTCAATCAAATCCAAGGCCTCATCAGTGGTCTTCATATGCAAAGAACCTCCTATATAATTATCCAAAAAGAGCCTCGAAGCCAGAGTGATACAATCATAGAAAATCTGTAGTTGTACCCAATCCGCAAACATGTCCGGAGGGAACTTTCTCACCCTAGTTTTGTATCTTTCCCAAGCTTCATAGAGATATTTTCCTTCAAGCTGTCTGAATGTCTGAATGTTAGTAGTTAGCTTAATCAACCTCTGGAACAGAAAGAATTTGGTCAAGAACTTACTAACCAAATCCGTCCAGTTTGCTATACTTTCTTTAGATTGTGTCTCAAGCCACTGACTATGGGTTTGGGAGGGAAAGTGGTTTGAATTTGAAGGGTGAGGTAGGTGGGGTTTTATGAAGGATGGATGTGAGTGGTGAAGAGAAGATGGGATTAGATAGGTGAAGGGTTTTTGGGGAAGAGGTATTGAGGTGATTGGTGAATAGGTGAAGAAGAAAGAGGGTGGTGGGGTTGGTGGGGATCCTGTGGGGTCCACAGATCCTGAGGTGTCAAGAAAAAGTCATCCCGGCACCAAATGGCATACACAATTGTGTTTTTAGCCAATTCTGGTGTTAAACGCCGGGCTGGTGCCCATTTCTGGCGTTTAACGCCAGGTTCTTGCCCTTTCCTGGCGTTTAACGCCAGTCTGGTGCCCCTTTCTGGCGTTAAACGCCCAGAATGGTGCCAGACTGGGCGTTAAACGCCCATCTGCTAGCCTTACTGGCGTTTAAACGCCAGTAAGTTCTTCCTCCAGGGTGTGCTGTTTTTCTTCCTGTTTTTCATTCTTTTTTTGCTTTTTCAATGGATTTTGTGACTTCTCATGATCATCAACCTACAGAAAACATAAAATAACAAAAGAAAATAGATAAAATATAACATTGGGTTGCCTCCCAACAAGCGCTTCTTTAATGTCAGTAGCTTGACAGTGGGCTCTCATGGAGCCTCACAAATGCTCAGAGCAATGTTGGAACCTCCCAACACCAAACTTAGAGTTTGAATGTGGGGGTTCAACACCAAACTTAGAGTTTGGTTGTGGCCTTCCAACACCAAACTTAGAGTTTGACTGTGGGGGCTCTGTTTGGCTCTGTTTTGAGAGAAGCTCTTCATGCTTCCTCTCCATGGTGACAGAGGGATATCCTTGAGCCTTAAACACAAAGGATTCTTCATTCACTTGAATGATCAGTTCACCTCCATCAACATCAATCACAGCCTTTGCTGTGGCTAGGAAGGGTCTGCCAAGGATGATAGATTCATCCATGCACTTCCCAGTCTCTAGGACTATGAAATCAGTAGGGATGTAATGGTCTTCAATCTTCACCAAAAAATCCTCTACAAGTCCATAAGCTTATTTTCTTGAATTGTCTGCCATCTCTAGTGAGATTCTTGCAGCTTGCACCTCAAAGATCCCTAGCTTCTCCATTACAGAGAGAGGCATGAGGTTTACACTTGACCCTAAGTCACACAGAGCCTTCTTGAAGGTCATGGTGCCTATGGTACAAGGTATGGAGAACTTCCCAGGGTCCTGCCTCTTTTGAGGTAATTTCTGCCTAGACAAGTCATCCAATTCTTTAGTGAGCAAAGGGGGTTCATCCTCCCAAGTCTCATTTCCAAATAGCTTGTCATTTAGCTTCATGATTGCTCCAAGGTATTTAGCAACTTGCTCTTCAGTGACATACTCATCCTCTTCAGAGGAGGAATACTCATCAGAGATCATGAAAGGCAGAAGCAAGTCCAATGGAATCTCTATGGTCTCATTTTGAGCCTCAGATTCCCATAGTTCCTCATTGGGGAACTCAGTGGAGGCTAGTGCACGCCCATTGAGGTCTTCCTCAGTGGCGTTCACTTCCTCTCCTTCCTCTCCATATTCGGCCATGTTGATGGCCTTGCACTCTCCTTTTGGATTTTCTTCTGTATTGCTTGGGAGAGTACTAGGAGGGAGTTCAGTAACTTTCTTGCTCAGCTGTCCCACTTGTGCCTCCAAATTCCTAATGGAGGACTTTGTTTCAGTGATGAAACTTTGAGTGGTTTTGATTAGATCAGAGACCATGGTTGCTAAGTCAGAGAGGTTCTGCTTAGAATTCTCTGTCTGTTGCTGAGAAGATGATGGAAAAGGCTTGCTATTGCTAAACCTGTTTCTTCCACCATTATTGTTGTTGAAACCTTGTTGAGGTCTCTGTTGATCCTTCCATGAGAAATTTGGGTGATTTCTCCATGAAGAATTATAGGTGTTTCCATAGGGTTCTCCCAGGTAATTCACCTCTTCCATTGAAGGGTTCTCAGGATCATAAGCTTCTTCTTCAGATGAAGCATCCTTAGTACTGCTTGGTGCATTTTGCATTCCAGACAGACTTTGAGAAATCAAATTGACTTGTTGAGTCAATATCTTGTTCTGAGCCAGAATGGCATTCAGAGTATCAATCACAAGAACCCCTTTCTTCCGATTTGTCCCATTGTTCACAGGATTCCTTTCAGAAGTGTACATGAATTGGTTATTTGCAACCATTTCAATTAGTTCTTGAGTTTCTATAGGCGTCTTCTTCAAATGAAGAGATCCTCCAGCAGAGCTATCCAAAAACATCTTGGATAGTTCAGAGAGACCATCATAGAAAATACCTATGATGCTCCATTCAGAAAGCATGTCAGAAGGACATTTTCTGATCAATTGTTTGTATCTTTCCCAAGCTTCATAGAGTGATTCTCCATCCTTCTGTCTGAAGGTTTGGACTTCCACTCTAAGCTTACTCAATTTTTGAGGTGGAAAGAACTTTGCCAAGAAGGCATTGACTAGCTTTTCCCATGAGTTCAGGCTTTCTTTAGGTTGTGAGTCCAACCATATCCTAGCTCTGTCTCTTACAGCAAAAGGGAATAGCATAAGTCTGTAGACCTCAGGGTCAACTCCATTAGTCTTGACAGTGTCACAGATTTGCAAGAACTCAGCTAAGAACTGATGAGGATCTTCTAATGGAAGTCCATGGAACTTGCAATTCTGTTGCATTAGAGAAACTAATTGAGGCTTAAGCTCAAAGTTGTTTGCTCCAATGGCAGGGATAGAGATGCTTCTCCCATAGAAGTCGGGAGTAGGTGCAGTAAAGTCACCCAGACCTTCCTTGCATTGTTGGCATTGTTGTTGTTTTCGGCTGCCATGGGTTCTTCTTCTTTGAAGATTTCTGGCGGGTCCTCTATAGAGAATTGTGCTTTGACTTCTCTTAGCTTTCGCTTCAAGGTCCTTTCAGGTTCAGGGTCAGCTTCAACAAGAATGCCTTTGTCTTTGTTCCTGCTCATATGAAAGAGAAGAGAACAAGAAAATATGGAATCCTCTATGTCACAGTATAGAGATTCCTTGAGGTGTCAGAGGAACAGAAAATTAGAAGGAAGAAGTAGAGAATTCGAACTTAGTGGGATATAGTTCGAATTGTGCATTGAGGAGGAGTGGTACTCCATAAATAGAAGGATGTGAGAAGAGAGGAAGAACTTTCGAAAATTAAATTATAAAGATTTAAAAAAAAAACATTTTGAAAAACTTTTAATTGATTTTCGAAAACCAAGAGTGGGAAAGAAATCAAGTGATTTTGGAAAAAGAATTTGAAATTAGAAATTAAAAAGATATGATTGAAAACCATTTTAAAAAAGATGTGATTAAAAAGATATGATTGAAAAGTTATGCTTTTAAAAAGATGTGATTGAGAAGATATAATTTGAAAAACATTTAAAAAGATTTGATTTTAAAAATTAATGACTTGCCTAACAAGAAAAGATATGATTCAAACATTAAACCTTTCTCAACAGAAAAGGCAACATACTTGAATTGTTCAATCAAATCATTAATTGTTAGCAAGTATCCTTGAAAAAGGAAAGAAATTGATTTTGAAAACATTTGATTGAAAAGATATGATTTGAAAAAGATTTGATTTTGAAAAACTTTGAAAACTTGAAAAAAATTGATTCGAAAACAAAATCCTCCCCCTTGTGCCATCCTGGCGTTAAACGCCCAGAATGGTGCACATTCTGGCGTTTAACGCCCAGTGCACTACCTTTTTGGGCGTTAAACGCCCAACCAGGCACCCTGGCTGGCGTTTAAACGCCAGTCTGTCCTTCTTCACTGGGCGTTTTGAACGCCCAGCTTTTTCTGTGTAATTCCTTTGCTGCATGTTTTGAATCTTCAGTTCCCAGTACTATTGACTTGAAAATAGAACCAAGATCAAATAAACAATGCATGCAAGACACCAAACTTAAAATTAGACACTAGACTCAAACAAGAAACATAAAATCTTTTTTTGGTTTTTTATGGTTTTGTAAATTTTTTTGTGCTTTTTCGAAAATTATATGAAAATAGAAAATAAAGGTTTCAGAATTCTTAATTTGGATTCCAGGAATCATTGCAATGCTAGTCTAAGACTCCGGTCCAGGAATTAGACATGGCTTCACAGCCAGCCAAGCTTTCAAAGAAAGCTTCGGTCCAAAACACTAGACATGGCCAATGGCCAGCCAAGCCTTAGCAGATCATTGCTCCAATAGCAATATTGATAGAAATCAACAAGCTCTTGTGATGATCAATTGAAACCTCGGTCCAATAAGATTAGACATGGCTTCTCAGCCAGCCAGACTTCAACAGATCATCATGAAACTCTAGAATTCACCTTTAAGAACTCTGAAAAAAAAAATACCTAATCTAAGCAACAAGATGAACCGTCAGTTGTCCATACACGAAACAATCCCCGGCAACGGCGCCAAAAACTTGGTGGGTGAAATCGTGATCACTACAACTTCGCACAACTAACCAGCAAGTGCACTGGGTCGTCCAAGTAATAAACCTTACGCGAGTAAGGGTCGATCCCACGGAGATTGTTGGTATGAAGCAAGCTATGGTCACCTTGTAAATCTTAGTCAGGCAGACTCAAATGGGTATAGATGATGAATGAAACATAAAGATAAAGATAGAGATACTTATGTATATCATTGGTGAGAGCTTCAGATAAGTGTATGAAGATGCTTTCCCTTCCGTCTCTCTGCTTTCCTACTGTCTTCATCCAATCCTTCTTACTCCTTTCCATGGTAAGCTTATGCAAGGGTTTCACCGTTGTCAGTGGCTACCTCCCATCTTCTCAGTGGAAATGTTCAACGCACCCTGTCACGGCACGGCTATCCATCTGTCGATTCTCGATCAGGCCGGAATAGAATCCAGTGATTCTTTTGCGTCTGTCACTAACGCCCCGCCCTCAGGAGTTTGAAGCACGTCACAGTCATTCAATCATTGAATCCTACTCAGAATACCACAGACAAGGTTAGACCTTCCGGATTCTCTTGAATGCCGCCATCAGTTCTTGCCTATACCACGAAGACTCTGATCTCACGGAATGGCTGGCTCGTTTGTCAGGCAAGCGCTTGGTTGTCAGGCGATCAACCATGCATCGTGTATCAGGAATTCAAGAGATATTCACTCAATCTAAGGTAGAACGGAGGTGGTTGTCAGTCACACGTTCATAGGTGAGAATGATGATGAGTGTCACGGATCATCACATTCATCAAGTTGAAGAACAAGTGATATCTTGGAACAAGAACAAGCTGAATTGAATAGAAGAACTATAGTAATTGCATTAATACTCGAGGTACAGCAGAGCTCCACACCTTACATGTGATGAGCGGATAATTTGTACGCTTTTTGGCATTGTTTTTAGTATGTTTTTAGTATGATCTAGTTAGTTTTTAGTATATTTTTATTAGTTTTTAGCTAAAATTCACTTTTCTGGACTTTACTATGAGTTTGTGTGTTTTTCTGTGATTTCAGGTATTTTCTGTCTGAAATTGAGGGACCTGAGCAAAAATCTGATTCAGAGACTGAAAAGGACTGCAGATGCTGTTGGATTCTGACCTCCCTGCACTCGAAGTGAATTTTCTGGAGCTACAGAAGCCCAATTGGCGCGCTCTCAACGGCGTTGGAAAGTAGACATCCTGGGCTTTCCAGCAATATATGATAGTCCATACTTTGTCCAAGATTTGATGGCCCAAACCAGCGTTCAAAGTCACCCTCAGAATTCCCAGCGTTAAACGCCGGAACAGGCACAAGAATGGGAGTTAAACGCCCAAACTGGCACCAAAGCTGGCGTTTAACTCCAAGAAGAGTCTCTACACGAAAAATGCTTCATTGCTCAGCCCAAGCACACACCAAGTGGGCCCGGAAGTGGATTTTTATGTCATTTACTCATCTTTGTAATCCTTAGGCTACTAGTTTCCTATAAGTAGGACCTTTTACTATTGTATTTTCATCTTTGGATCTTAGATCATCTTCTGATCTTTGGAATTGTTTGATCTTTAGATCTTTTGATCACTTTGGGAGACTGGCCATTCGGCCATGCCTAGACCTTGTTCTTATGTATTTTCAACGGTGGAGTTTCTACACACCATAGATTAAGGTGTGGAGCTCTGCTGTACCTCGAGTATTAATGCAATTACTATAGTTCTTCTATTCAATTCAGCTTGTTCTTGTTCCAAGATATCACTTGTTCTTCAACTTGATGAATATGATGATCCGTGACACTCATCATCATTCTCACCTATGAACGTGTGACTGACAACCACCTCCGTTCTACCTTAGATTGAGTGAATATCTCTTGGATTCCTGATACACGATGCATGGTTGATCGCCTGACAACCGAGCGCTCACCTGACAAACGAGCCAACCATTCCGTGAGATCAGAGTCTTCGTGGTATAGGCAAGAACTGATGGCGGCATTCAAGAGAATCCGGAAGGTCTAATGATGAGCGGATAATTTGTATGCTTTTTGGCATTGTTTTTAGTATGTTTTTAGTATAATCTAGTTAGTTCTTAGTATATTTTTATTAGTTTTTAGTTAAAATTCACTTTTCTGGACTTTACTATGAGTTTGTGTATTTTTCTGTGATTTCAGGTATTTTCTGGCTGAAATTGAGGGACCTGAGCAAAAATCTGATTCAGAGACTGAAAAAGGACTGCAGATGCTGTTGGATTCTGACCTCCCTGCACTCGAAGTGGATTTTCTAGAGCTACAGAAACCCAATTGGCGCGCTCTCAACGGCGTTGGAAAGTAGACATCCTGGGCTTTCCATCAATATATGATAGTCCATACTTTGCCCAAGATTTGATGGCCCAAACTGGCGTTCAAAGTCACCTACAGAAATTCCAGCGTTAAACGCCGGAACTGGCACCTAAATGGGAGTTAAACGCCCAAACTGGCACCAAAGCTGGCGTTTAACTCCAAGAGGAGTCTCTACACGAAAATGCTTCATTTGCTCAGCCCAAGCACACACCAAGTGGGCCCGGAAGTGGATTTTTATGTCATTTACTCATCTCTGTACACCCTAGGCTACTAGTTTTCTATAAGTAGGACCTTTTACTATTGTATTTTCATCTTTTGATCATGTTTTGATGATTGAACCCTCTTTGGGAGGCTGGCCTCACGGCCATGCCTAGACCTTGTTCTTATGTATTTTCAACGGTGGAGTTTCTACACACCATAGATTAAGGTGTGGAGCTCTGCTGTACCTCGAGTATTAATGCAATTACTATTGTTCTTCTATTCAATTCCGCTTGTTCTTTTACCAAGATATCACTTGTTCTTCAACTTGATGAAGGTGATGATTGACACTCATCATCATTCTCACCTATGAACAAGGTGACTGACAACCATTCTTGTTCTACAAGCATTCGAGGCTTGGTGAATATCTCTTGGATTCTTTAATCGGAGTCTTCGTGGTATAGGCAAGAACTGATGGCGGCATTCAAGAGAATCCGGAAGGTCTAACCTTATCTGTGGTATTCTGAGTAGGATTCAATGATTGAATGACTGTGACGTGCTTCAAACCTGTAACCTACTGGGCGTTAGTGACAGACCCAAAAGAGGGATTCTATTCCGGTAGGGGAGGGAACCACACCGGTGATTGGCAGTACTGTGACAGAGTGCGTGCATTAGCTTTCACTGCGAGGATGGGAGGTAGCCATTGACAACGGTGAAACCCTACACGAGCTTGCCATGGAAAGGAGTAAGAAGGATTGGATGAAGACAGTAGGAAAGCAGAGAGACGGAAGGGAAGGCATCTTCATACACTTGTCTGAAGCTCTTACACCAATGACATACATAAGTATCCCTATCCTTATCTTTTATGTTATTTTCGTTCATCACCATTATACATTTGAGTCTGTCTGACTGAGATTTACAAGATGACCATAGCTTGCTTCATACCACCAATCTCCGTGGGATCGACCCTTACTCGCGTAAGGTTTATTACTTGGACGACCCAGTGCACTTGCTGGTTAGTTGTGCGAAGTTGTGTTTATGCCATGGTATTGAGCACCAAGTCTTTGGAGCCATTACTAGGGATTGTTTGTGTTTTGAAAAGTATTGATCACAATTTCGTGCACCAAGTTTTTGGCGCCGTTGCCGGGGAATTAAATGTCCTAACTATAGTTTCGCATTTGTTCCCTGCAATAACAGTGCCAAGTTTTGATCCGGCAACAACACCAAGTTTTTTGACGCCGTTGCCGGGGATTGTTCTTGTGTATGGACAACTGACGGTTCATCTTGTTGCTTAGATTAGGCATCTATTTTTTTTCGAAATTCTTGAAGATGAATTCTAGAGTTTCATGATGATTTGCTGAAATCTGGCTGGCTGTAAAGCCATGTCTAATTTCATTGGACCGAGGTTTCAACTTATCATCACAAGAGCTTGTTGATCTTGCTTTTGGAGCAGTGATCTGCTAAGGCTTGGCTGGCCTTTGGCCATGTCTAGTGTTTTGGACCGAAGCTTTCTTTGAAAGCTTGGCTGGCTGTGAAGCCATGTCTAATTCCTGGACCGGAGTCTTAGACTAGCATTGCACTGATTCCTGGAATTCTCATTAAGAATTTTGATGTTTTCACTTAATTTTCGAAAAACACAAAAAAAAAATTTAGAAATCCATAAAAACCAAAAATATTTGATGTTGCTTGCTTGAGTCTAGTGTCTCATCTTAAGTTTGGTGTCAATTGCATGCATTCATGTGTCTTAAGGATCTTCAAGTAATTCTTGATGATTTCTTACTCTGATCTTTGAATTCTTTTGACTTGAGTGTTTATGTGTCTCATATAGTGTCAATAGTATACAAACTGCTAAGTTTGGTGTCTTGCATGCATTGTTATTTGATTCTTGTTGCATTTTGATTATTAAAAATCCAAAAATATTTTTTATTTGTGTCTTTTCAAGTCAATAATACAGAGAATTGAAGATTCAGAACATACTGCAGAGGAATTATACAGAAAAAGCTGGGCATTCAAAAATGCCCAGTGAAGAAGGCAGACTGGCGTTTAAACGCCAGCCAGGGTACCTGGTTGGGCGTTTAACGCCCAAAAAGGGTGCATTTTGGGCGTTAAACGCCAGAATGGATACCATTCTGGGCGTTTAACGCCAGGATGGTGCTAGGGGGAAGATTTTGTTTTTCAAATCAAATTTTTTTTCAAGTTTTCAAAGTTTTTCAAAATCAAATCTTTTTCAAATCAATCTTTTCAATCAAATGTTTTCAAAATTAATTTCTTTCCTTTTTCAAAGATACTTACTAAGAATTAATGATTTGATTGAACATCTCATATTTTTTTGCCTTTTCTGTTGAGGAAGGTTTTATGTTTGAATCATATCTTTTCTTGTTAGGCAAGTCATTAATTTTTAAAATCAAATCTTTTCAAAATTGTTTTCAAATTATATCTTTTAAAATTGTTTTCAAATCATATCTACTTAATCACATCTTTTTAAAACCAAACATATCTTCTTAACCACATCTTTTTCAAAATAGTTTTCAATCAAATCTTTTTGATTTCTAATTTAAAAATCTTTTTCAAAAATCACTTGGTTTCTTTCCCACTTTGATTTTCGAAAATCAATTAATGTTTTTCAAAAATGTTTTCAAAATATTTTAATTAATTTTCGAAAATCTTCTTCCCTCCTTCTCACATCCTTCTATTTATGGAGTACCACTCCTTCTCAATGCACAATTCGAACCTTATCCAAGTAAAGTTCGAATTCTTCTTCTCCTTCTTCTTTCTATTTCTCTTTTCCTCTGACACCTCAAGGAATCTCTATACTGTGACATAGAGGATTCCACATTTTCTTGTTCTCTTCTCTTTCATATGAGCAGGAGCAAGGACAAAGGCATCTTGTTGAAGCTGACCCTGAACCCGAAAGGACCTTGAAGAGAAAGCTAAGAGAAGCCAAAGCACAACTCTCTTTAGAGGACCTGACCGAATTCTTCAAGGAAGAAGAAGACATGGCAGCCGAAAACAACAATAATGCAAACAATGCAAGGAAGGTGCTGGGTGACTTTACTGCACCTACTCCTGATTTTTATGGGAGAAGCATCTCTATCCCTGCCATTGGAGCAAACAACTTTGAGCTTAAGCCTCAATTAGTTTCTCTAATGCAACAGAATTGCAAGTTCCATGGACTTCCAATGGAAGATCCTCATCAGTTCTTAGCTGAATTCTTGCAAATCTGTGACACAGTCAAGACTAATGGGGTTGACCCTGAGGTCTATAGACTGATGCTATTCCCTTTTGCTGTAAGAGACAGAGCTAGGATATGGTTGGACTCTCAACCTAAAGAAAGCCTGGACTCTTGGGAAAAGCTAGTCAATGCCTTCTTGGCAAAGTTCTTTCCACCACAAAGATGGAGTAAGCTTAGAGTGGAAGTCCAAACCTTCAGGCAGAAGGATGGAGAATCTCTCTATGAAGCTTGGGAAAGATACAAACAATTGATCAGAAGATGTCCCTCTGACATGCTTTCTGAATGGAGCATCATAGGTATTTTCTATGATGGTCTCTCTGAACTGTCCAAGATGTCTTTGGACAGCTCTGCTGGAGGATCTCTTCATCTGAAGAAGATGCCTATAGAGGCTCAAGAGCTCATTGAAATGGTTGCAAATAACCAATTCATGTACACTTCTGAAAGGAATCCTGTGAACAATGGGACAAGTCAGAAGAAAGGAGTTCTTGAGATTGATGCTCTGAATGCCATATTGGCTCAGAACAAGATATTGACTCAACAAGTCAATTTGATTTCTCAAAGTCTGTCTGGAATGCAAAATGCACCAAGCAGTACTAAGGAGGCTTCATCTGAGGAAGAAGCTTATGATCCTGAGAACCCTTCAATGGAAGAGGTGAATTACCTAGGAGAACCCTATGGTAACACCTATAATTCTTCATGGAGAAATCACCCAAATCTCTCATGGAAGAATCAAGAGAGACCTCAACAAGGTTTCAATAATAATGGTGGAAGAAATAGGTTTAACAATGGCAAACCTTTTCCATCATCTTCTCAGCAACAGACAGAGAATCCTAAGCAGAACCCCTCTGACTTAGCAACCATGGTCTCTGATCTAATTAAAACCACTCAAAGTTTCATGAATGAAACAAAGTCCTCCATTAGAAATTTGGAAGGACAAGTGGGACAGTTGAGCAAGAAAGTTACTGAACTCCCTCCAAGTACTCTCCCAAGCAACACAGAAGAAAATCCAAAAGGAGAGTGCAAAGCCATCAATATGGCCGAATTTGGAGAGGATGGAGAGGCAGTGAACGCCACTGAGGAAGACCTCAATGGGCGTGCACTAGCCTCCAATGAGTTCCCCAATGAGGAACCATGGGAATCTGGGACTCAAAATGAGACTATAGAGATTCCATTGGACTTACTTCTGCCTTTCATGAGCTCTGATGAGTATTCTTCCTCTGAAGAGGATGAGTATGTCACTGAAGAGCAAGTTGCTAAATACCTTGGGGCAATCATGAAGCTAAATGACAAGTTATTTGGAAATGAGACTTGGGAGGATGAACCTCCTTTGCTCACCAAAGAACTGGATGACTTGTCTAGGCAGAAATTACCTCAAAAGAGACAAGACCCTGGGAAGTTTTCCATACCTTGTACCATAGGCACCATGACCTTCAAGAAGGCTCTGTGTGACTTAGGGTCAAGTGTAAACCTCATGCCTCTCTCAGTAATGGAGAAGCTAGGGATCTTTGAGGTACAAGCTGCAAGAATCTCATTAGAGATGGCAGACAACTCAAGAAAACAAGCTCATGGACTTGTAGAGAATGTTTTGGTAAAGGTTGAAGACCACTACATTCCTGCTGATTTCATAGTCCTAGAGACTGGGAAGTGCATGGATGAAACCATCATCCTTGGCAGACCCTTCCTAGCCACAGCAAAGGCTGTGATTGATGTTGATGGAGGTGAACTGATCATTCAAGTGAATGAAGAATCCTTTGTGTTTAAGGCTCAAGGATATCCCTCTGTCACCATAGAGATGAAGCATGAAGAGCTTCTCTCAAATCAGAGTCAAGAAGAGCCCCTACAGTCAAACTCTAAGTTTGGTGTTGGGAGGCCACAACCAAACTCTAAGTTTGGTGTTGAATCCCCACATTCAAACTCTAAGTTTGGTGTTGGGAGGTTCCAACATTGCTCTGAGTATCTGTGAGGCTCCATGAGAGCCCTCTGTCAAGCTACTGACATTAAAGAAGCGCTTGTTGGGAGGCAACCCAATGATTATAATTTATATAGTTTCTTTTGTTATTTTATGTTTTTTGTAGGTTGATGATCATAAGAAGTCACAAAATCCATTGAAAAAGCAAAAACAAAATGAAAAACAGGAAGAAAAACAGCACACCCTGGAGGAAGAAGCTGCTGGCGTTCAAACGCCAGTAAGCCTAGCAGTTGGGCGTTTAACGCCCAGTCTGGCACCATTCTGGGCATTTAACGCCAGAAAGGGGCACCAGACTGACGTTAAACGCCAGAAAAGGGCAGGAACCTGGCGTTAAACGCCAGGAATGGGCACCAGCCCGGCGTTTAACGCCAGAAATGGCTCAAAACGTGATTTTGAGCAACATTTGGTGCAGGGATGACTTTTCCTTGACACCACAGGATCTGTGGACCCCACAGGACCCCCACCAACCCCACCACCACTCTCTCTCTTCTTCCCCTATTCACCAATCAACTCAATACCTCTTCCCCAAAACCCCTTCACCTATCAAATCCCATCTTTCTCTTCACCACTCACATCCATCCTTCATAAAACCCCACCAACCTCACCCTTCAAATTCAAACCACTTTCCCTCCCAAACCCACCCAATATGGCCGAACCCCATCTCCCCTCTCTCCTATAAATACCCTTCTTCACTCCTTCATTTTCACACAACCAAAACACCACTTCTCACCCTCTTTGGCCGAATACACCACCATCTCCCTCTTCCTCATTTCCTCTTCTTCTACTCTCTTCTTTCTTCTTTTGCTCGAGGACGAGCAAACATTTTAAGTTTGGTGTGGTAAAAGCATTGCTTTTTCATAACCATTATGGCATCCAAGGCCGGAGAAACCTCTAGAAAGAGGAAAGGGAAGGCAAAAGCTTCCACCTCCGAGTCATGGGAGAATGGATAGGTTCATCTCAAGGGTGCATCAAGACCACTTCTATGAAGTTGTGGCCTTGAAGAAGGTGATCCCCGAGGTCCCCTTTTCACTCAAAAAGGGTGAGTATCCGGAGATCCGCCATGAGATCCAAAGAAGAGGTTGGGAAGTACTTACCAACCCCATTCAACAAGTTGGAATCTTGATGGTTCAAGAGTTCTATGCCAATGCATGGATCACCAAGAGCCATGATCAAAGTATGAACCCGAATCCAAAGAATTACCTTACTATGTGTTCCGAGGGTTACCTGAAACGTGTAGCTCGGTCGTCTGGAGAGGCCCGAGGTGGGGGTCAGGGACCCGAGCTTGATATGTAGAGTGGTTGGTGGTTGTACCTGCAATGACACTCCGATGCTTAAGTTAGCATGGGTCCAAGCAGATAAGTGTAGAATGTGGAATGAATGAAATACCTGGGTGCTCCAGTGTATTTATAGTAGTTGGCCGTGATCTTCCCTGGATAAGATATTCTTATCTTATCTTATCTTTGGGAGTTTTATCTCTATCTTTGTGGAACCGCCTTTTCTAGGCCCTTTCGGCCTTTAGGTTTTGGGCTGCGTTCCTTTTGATGGGCCTTCCTTTGCTTGATTTGTCCGAGGTCCGACCTTTAGGCGTGGGCCTTAGGGCGAGGTCGGACCTTTTCATGGATTTGCCGAGTTGGAGGAGCCCGGTCAGGGTATGAACAGTGCCCCTGCCCGAGTTCGTCCTTTTTGGGAGGTCGAGCTCGGGCATAGTAGTTTTTCAAAATTCAAAAATGGCCGTTTCTGCATTTATTGCATTTTACCGTTTCTCCTCGATTTCCGTTCGGGCTCTGTGAAGGCATTATTTATTTGCTCCCTTCCTTTTTCTTCGTTTATTCTGTTCCTTTCCTGTTTTTCTAAGTTTCGCCATCTCCTTTTTCGAGCACCGCTTCTCTTTCTTTGTTTCTTCTTCCCCGAATCTTTCCGTGTGTCTTTCCGGGGTTTCCTCTGCGCCGCCGCTTTGTTCTCCTTGCTTCGAAGCTCTTCGCCTTCGTTTTCTTTCTTCCAGGTTTGTTCTCCTGTTTCTATTTTCTTGTGATCATATGCTTCTGTTCTTTGTGTGGCTCTTTGTTTGTTTCTTTTTCTTTATGCCTGGGTTGCCCCGAAAAGAGGCGCCGCCATTTGCTTTGTTTGTATATGGGGGGGGCTCTTTTGTTTTTCCGGTACTTTGTTCCGGGTTGCCGCATTTTCTTTGTTGGATTTTTGTTTCTTGCTTGGCTGAACGGGTTTTTCGCTGTCTGCTTTATGTGATTTTTGCTTGCTGTTGTATTTCTTCTTTGTAGGTAAGAGTTTTATGTCTCGAAAGGTTCTTCAGGCGATGTCGACCAAGATTCCAAGTGGTCTTGGTTGGGTAGACCCTCTTCCTCTAAAAGTCCCTTCTGTGGTAGATTCTGAATATTTGGCTAGGTTCCGTAGGCACTGTAGTATATGTGAGAATAGAGAGTCTGAGAGAGATTATGAACTAGTAGCCCCGGATTCCGAGGAGAGAGTTTGTTTCCCGCCTTTAGATAGTTCCGAGAAGCTCTTCTTTTATGCTTATGATTGTTTTTTCTCTAAGCTGAGTGTCCGACTTCCTTTTACCGACCTGGAGTCCGAGGTGTTGTGGTCTTGTAACCTTGCCCCTACGCAGCTCCATCCAAATTCTTGGGCGTTTTTAAAGCTGTTTCAACTCTTGTGTCAGTTTTTGGGCGTCGCTCCCTCTATTTCTCTTTTTTCCTACTTGTTTGTGTTGACGAAGCCGGGGTCGGGTGGAGGGAAGGTGTCTTGGGTCGCTTTTAGGGCTAACCAGGGAAGGAAGTTTTGTACCCTTTATGATGAGTCCTTTCACGATTTCAAGAACTTTTATTTCAAGGTCCGGGCTACTGGAGACGTCTGACCTTTCTTTCTGGATGAGAGTGGGGAGCCTTCTTTTCCTCTTTGTTGGCAGGAGAATGTAGTGTCTGCTAAGTATACTTTTGAGAGTCTAGATGAGGTTGAGCAAGCTTTTGTGGGTGTGGTGAGCAGTTTATGGGGTCGGGCACCTCACTTGGATACGAAGAAAATGTTGGGAGATCCAAGCCTTCTCCGTTCCGAGTTAGGTAGTTTCCCGACCTCTCCGAGATTCTTCTTTTTTAGTATTTTGGTTTTGCTTGTTTTTGGTGGAATTTCTGTTGTGGTAATCCTTTTCTTTTTATTTCTGCAGAGATGTCTTCTCAGGCGGATTCCATGAAGTTCCTTCGTCGGACGAAGAAGTCTGTGGCTGCTCGGAATATCGAGGCTGAGGCTTCTGCCCGATCTTCTCCGCAGAAGACTACTGTGGGTGTTCAGACTCGGTCGAAGACTATTCCGACTCCCCAGTTCTGAGCTATAAATCAAGACCCTCCGATCTCCGGGCCTGCTACCTCTTCTCCTCCCCCGTTCTCGGGTCCTCCTCCCAAGAAGCAGAAGACCTCTCAAGAGCTTGCGGGTTTTAACGATAAGGATTTCGATGCTCTTGGTTAGATTGAACAGCATATTCTCCCTCAGACTTTTATTTCTACTGATGACGTGTCTATGGAGCACCATTTTCAGTATATGGCGCGGAGTTGTGTTCGGATGGCCAGTCTTCATGCTGCTATTGCCCGGGAGTTCAAGAAATCCCCTATTGGTGCGACCAGCTCCCGACTTGAGAAGGCTCAGTCTGAGTTTGAGAGGATTAGTGAGCTGAAGGCTGCTAGGATTACTGAGCTGGAGGCCTCTCTGGAGAAAGAGAAAGCTAAAGCTACCGCGGCTGTGGCGGCAGCGAAAGCATCTGAGGAGATGGCGAAGGCGGCGACGGAGAAGTATACTCGGGTATACGCCGAGCTTGTGGAGACAAAGGAGAAGTTGCAATCTGCTCGGGATGATTTTTACGAGCTAGAGGGTCATGTGGCCAAGGGTATGGATGCTATGTTTGGAAATTTGAAGGATCAGGTCCGGGTTCTTGCTCCTGACCTGGATCTGAGTTTGTTTAGTACGGATAACGTTGTTGTGGAGGGAAAGATTGTTCCTGCTCCCAACGAGGATGAGGTTCCGGTGTCCGACCTTAATGTTCCGGTTGCGAACCCGACTTCACCTTTGGCCGGGGATGGATTTGGTGTGGAGGTTTCAAACCGAGATGATGGTGCTGTCAAGGCTGTCCCGATTTCTATGGTTCTTCCTCCGCAGCCTTCTACCGATGTGGAATCCGGAAAGGGCCTTGATCCTCTGTAATCTTTTATTTTTGGTTCTTTGCCCGGCCTGTGGGCTCTTTTGTTTTTGGATGGTTTCTGTGAACGCTTTGGACGCTTTTCTGCTTTTAGCTACTTGTAGTAACTTTTTAGCTTATTATGCGGTGTTTTGCTTTGACTTTTTGTTCCGCTTTTATGCTTTTTAGTTGTTTTTTGGATAACAACTTTTTAGCTAGCGCTTGAAACTTCGTTTTTATCCTTTCTTTCGATTTCGTTTCTTCGCTTGTACTTTTTTAGTTGTTTTTGGATAACAACTTTTTTTAGTAAGCGTTTTCGAAGCTTCGTTTTTTCCTTTCCTTCGATGTCGTTTCTTCGCTTGTACTTTTTTAGTTGTTTTTGGATAACAACTTTTTTTTAGTAAGCGTTTTCGAAACTTCGTTTTATCCTTTCCTTCGATTTCGTTTCTTCGCTTGTACTTTTTTAGTTGTTTTTTGGATAACAACTTTTTAGTAAGCATTTTCGAAACTTCGTTTTTATCCTTTCTTTCGATTTTATTTCTTCGCTTGTACTTTTTTAGTTGTTTTTGGATAACAACTTTTTAGTAAGCGTTTTCGAAATCTTGGCTTTTGCCGTTTTTAAGGCTTCTTTCTTGGATCCGGGCTTTTTCTCGGACCTCGGGCGTTCGAGTACCTCCCTTTGTTGGGTCCGACCTTGTTTGGTCGGCCTTTTAAGTTATTTTTGTAATCTCTTTTTATTTGGCTTTTTGAGCCTTTTCAGAGTTGCTTTATAACTTCTCACATTAATTTGAACCTCGTCGCTTTATCTTTGCCGACCTTGTGTGGTCTCTTGGCAAATGATTTTTTGCGTTTTGCCGAGCATAAATTAATGCGCCTTGGCGGGGTACTTTCTAGGACTTGTTTCATTCATGAGGAAGGAGAAAAGAAAATAGAAAAATTTGATTAGTATTAAAAAAGAAGGAATATTTACAGAGTGTTTACCCTTGACTAGGTCGGGTGTCTTTATTTAACCGGGTGTCTCATTAAAAAACCCTTGTAGGGAAAAAGAGTACACCTCGGGTTAAATTTTTCTAGCTGTAGTACCGTCTTAGATTGCAGGCGTGCCAGGCCCTGGGCAGCTCATTGCCTTCTAGGTCGGATACTTTGTAGTAGCCTGTCCCTAAGACTTCTGTTACTTTGTAGGGTCCTTTCCAATTTGCAGCTAGCTTTCCTTCTCCCGACTTTTGTGTTCCGATGTCATTTCGGATTAGAATTAGGTCGTGAATGGAGAAGCTTCGCTTTATTACTTTCTGATTGTATCTGAGTGCCGTTCGCCGTTTTAAGGCTTCTTCTTGGATTCGGGCTCTTTCTCGGACCTCAGGGAGGAGGTCGAGTTCTTCCCTTTGTGCCTGCGGGTTACCTTTTTCGTTGTAGAAGATGGTTCTAGGTGACCCTTCCTCTATTTCGATAGGAATCATTGCCTCCATCCCATAGGCTAGTCGGAATGGTGATTCTCCCGTTGTAGAGTGTGGAGTTGTCCGATATGCCCATAGCACCTGGGGAAGCTCTTCGGCCCATGCCCCTTTGGCTTCTTGGAGTCTCCGTTTTAATCCGGCCAAGATAACTTTATTTGCAACCTCTGCTTGTCCATTGGCTTGTGGGTGCTCGACCGAGGTGAATTGCTGTTTGATTTTTAGTTCGGCCACCAAGTTCTGAAAACTTGTGTCCGTGAACTGTGTTCCATTGTCTGTTGTGATGGAGTAGGGGACTCCGAACCTTGTGACAATGTTTTTGTATAGGAATTTGCGACTTTTCTGAGCCGTAATGGTGGCTAAGGGTTCAGCTTCGATCCACTTTGTGAAGTAGTCGACCCCTACTATGAGGTATTTGACTTGCCCCGGTCCTTGGGGGAATGGGCCGAGTAGGTCAAGTCCCCATTTTGCGAAGGGCCATGGTGCGGTGATGCTGATAAGGTCTTCGGGTGGTGCCTTGTGAAAATTGGCGTGTTTTTGGCAGGGGGGCATATTTTCACAAATTCCGTTGCGTCTCTTTGTAAGGTTGGCCAGTAGAACCCGGCTCGGACTATTTTTTTTGGATAATGCCCGAGCTCCGAGATGGTTCCCACACATGCCTCCGTGGATTTCTTTGAGGACGTTCTTTGTTTCTGAGGTCGGGACGCACCTAAGGAGGGGATTTGAGAATCCTCTTCTGTATAATACGTCGTGAATTAGCGTATAATTCTGGGCGTCTTTCGTGAGTCTTTTAGCTTCCTTTCTTTCGGCGGGAAGAGTTCCCGACTTCAGGTAGTTGAGTATGGGGGTCATCCATCCTTGCTGTTGGCTGGATATATTTAGCGTTTCTTCCCCTCTTAGCACGGAAGGAGATTGTAAGGTTTCCTGGAGGAGACTTCTGTTGTTGCCTCCGGGCTTGGTGCTGGCGAGCTTTGAGAGGGCGTCTGCCCGGGCGTTTTGTTCCCGAGGTATGTGCCGGATCTGTATTTCTGAAAAGTGGCGTAATTGTGCCTGTGTTTGGTCCAGGTATTTCTTCATAGTTGGGTCTTTGGCCTGGTAGCTTCCATTTACTTGTGATGTGACGACCTGGGAGTCACTGAAGATCGTGATTTTCTGGGCTCCGACCTCTTCGGCTAGCTTTAGACCTGCTAGTAGGGCCTCGTATTCGGCTTGGTTGTTTGAAGCTTGGAACTCGAATTTTAGGGATAGTTCTATCCGCGTTCCTTGGTCGCTTTCGAGTATAACCCCGGCTCCGCTTCCTGTTTTGTTTGAGGACCCGTCGACATACAGGTTCCATGAGAGTGGGGTTCCAGGGGTTTCAGTGTATTCTGTGATGAAGTCGGCTAGATACTGAGATTTTATGGCAGTCCGGGCTTTATAGTGGAGGTCGAACTCGGACAGTTCCACCGCCCATTGTAGTATTCGTCCTGCCAGGTCTGTTTTTTGCAGGATGTGTCTCATGGGTTGGTTTGTCCGGACTTTGATGGTGTGGGCTTGAAAGTAGGGGCGGAGCCTCCGAGCTGTGAACACTAGGGCGTAGGCGAATTTTTCTATCTTCTGATAGTTTAATTCGGCCCCTTGTAGTGCTTTGCTTACAAAGTATATGGGGCGTTGTCCTTGGTCATTTTCTCGTATTAACGCAGAAGCGACTGCTCGATTTCCAACCGAGAGGTATAGTACGAGTTCTTCTCCTTTTAGAGGTCGGGTTAGGATTGGTGGCTGCCCGAGGAATTCCTTGAATTCTTGGAAGGCTTTTTCGCACTCCGGGGTCCATGAGAAGGGTTTCCCTTTCTTTAGGAGCGAGTAGAGAGGTAGTGATTTTATCGCTGATCCTGCCAAGAATCTTGATAGGGCGGCTAGCCTTCCATTCAGTTGTTGTACTTCTTTGACACACGTCGGGCTCTTCATATTGAGTATTGCTTGGCATTTGTCCGGGTTTGCTTCGATGCCCCTTTGAGTCAGCATGAAGCCTAAGAATTTTCCGGCTTCTGCGGCGAAGGTGCACTTTGTCGGGTTAAGTCTCATGTTGTATTTTCTGAGGGTGCCGAAGACACTGGTGAGGTCGGTCAGCAAGTTTCTGTCTTCTTGTGTTTTTACCAGCATGTCGTCGACGTACACCTCCAGCTGTAGTCCGATGTGCTCTGAGAACACTTTGTTCATTAGCCTCTGGTAGGTTGCCCCTGCGTTCTTCAGCCCAAAGGGCATTACTACGTAGCAGTAGTTTGCTCTTGGGGTTATGAACGAGGTCTTTTCTTGGTCGGGTTCGTACATCGGGATTTGATTGTATCCCGAGTATGCGTCCATGAAGGAGATATCTGTAGCCTGAGGCTGCGTCTACTAAGGTGTCGATGTTTGGTAGTGGATATGGGTCTTTGGGGCAGGCTTTGTTGAGATCCGTGTAATCGACGCACATCCTCCATTTTCCGTTAGGCTTTTTTACCAGGACCACGTTTGCGAGCCATAGGGGGTATTTCACTTCCCTAATGAACCCTGCATCTAGCAGTGCTTGTACCTGTTCTTCTATTGCTTGCATGCGCTCGGGTCCGAGCTTCCGGCGTCTTTGTTGGACCGGTCTGGATCCCGGGTATACTGATAGCTTATGGCACATCAGGTCGGGGCTTATGCCTGGCATGTCAGAGGCTTTCCAGGCGAAGAGGTCGGAGTTCTCCTTTAAGAGGGTTATGAGTCCCTCTTTTAGGCCTGCTTCGAGGTTTGCTCCTATGTTTGTTATTTTTTCAGGTGTGTTCCCAATCTGGACTTTTTCGGTTTCTCCCTCTGGTTGCGGCCGAAGATCTTCTCGGGCTTGAACTCGTCCGAGTTCTATTGTGTTGATCTCCTTCCCTTTTAGGCTCAGGCTTTCGTTGTAGCATCGCCGCGCTAGTTTTTGGTCGCCTTTTAGGGTAGCTATTCCTTTTGTGGTAGGGAATTTCATACAGAGGTGTGGGGTCGAGACTATAGCTGCCAGTCTGTTTAGGGTTGGTCGCCCGATGAGGGCATTGTATGCTGAAGTGACGTCGACTACAATGTAGTCGATGCTCAATGTTTTAGATTGCTCGCCTCTTCCAAAGGTAGTGTGTAGCGAGATGTATCCTAAAGGATGGATCGGGGTGTCCCCTAGCCCAAATAGGTCGGTGGGATAGGCTTTTAGCTCTTTTTCTTCAAGTCCGAGCTTGTCGAAGGCTGTTTTAAACAGGATATCTGCTGAGCTTCCCTGGTCAATCAGGGTTCGATGTAAGTTGGCGTTTGCTAGGATAATGGTGATTACCATTGGATCGTCGTGCCCGGGTATTATCCCTTGGGCATCTTCTCGGGTAAATGAGATAGTAGGTAATTCGGGCAGGGGACTGTCTTCTCGGACATGATAGACTTCTTTGAGGTGTCTTTTTCGTGAGGATCTGGATGTTCCTCCGCCTGCAAATCCTCCATTTATCATATGTACGTGCCTTTCGGGGGTTCGAAGGGTTTGTTCGGCCCGACCTTCGTTATCTCCCCGCCTTCTCTTCCTGGTCTTTTCTCCTTTCTCTGCTATGTATCTGTCGAGTTTTCCTTCTCTGGCTAGCTTTTCTATAACATTTTTTAGGTCGTAGCAGTCGTTAGTAGGATGACCGTAGAGTTTGTGATATTCACAGTACTCGGACCGATCTCTCCCCGCTCTCTTGTGTTTTAGAGGTCGGGGTGGGGGGATCTTTTCGGTGTGGCATACTTCTCTGTAGACGTCTACCAGGGAGACTCGGAGGGGGGTGTAGTTGTGGTACTTCCGTGGCTTGTCCGAGTTGGGTTCTTCTTTCTTCTTCTGTTCCCGATCTCGATCTCGGAGTGGGTAGGTTGATTCCTTCCTAGAAGAGTCTCTCAGCTGGGAGGTTTCCTCCATGTTGATATATTTTTCTGCCCGCTCCTGCACTTCGTATAGGGAGGTCGGGTATCGTTTGGATAGGGATTGGCTAAACGGTCCCTCTTTTAGGCCGTTTGCTAGTCCCATGATGGCTGCTTCAGTGGGTAAGTGTTGTATGTCCAGGCAGGCTTTGTTGAATCGCTCCATGTATTCTCGGAGGGTTTCTTGGTTACCTTGTTTGATCCCGAGTAGACTGGGGGCATGTTTCGTCTTGTCCCTTTGAATAGAGAACCTTGTTAGGAATTTTTTGGTCAGGTCTTCGAAGCTGGTGATTGATCTTGGTGGCAGGTTGTCGAACCACTTCATGGCTGACTTGGTGAGAGTGGTGGGGAAGGTTTTGCACCGGATCGCGTCGGAGGCGTCGACTAGGTACATTCTACTTCTGAAATTGCTGAGGTGGTGACTTGGATCGGTGGTGCCGTCGTAGAGATCCATATCAGGTGGTTTGAAGTTTCGCGGTACTTTCTCCTTCATGATCTCTTGCGTGAAGGGATCATGGTTGCCTTCGGGGGTGGTGCCGCGTTCTGTCCGGCCTTTCAGGTTGGCCTCTATTTTCCGCAGTTTTTCTTCTAATTCTCTGCGCTTTCGAGTCTCCCTCCTCAGATCTTGTTCAGTTTCTTTCTGTTTCTTTATGTCCTCTTCGAGTCGTTTCAGTCGGTTTTGTTGTGCCTGGACTGCTTCTAGAATTTCCGAGCTCTTTTCTTTTTCGGGATTTTGTGGATCTTTGTTTGGGAGTGATGTCTTGGGGTGATTCTGTTTGTTTCCTCCTGGAGTGCGTGGTGATAGAGGGCTGTCCGGACGTTCTCCGGTGTCAATTTCTTCCTCTTGTTCAGATGCAGCGCGGTCATTGTTGTGAGGGTCGTCCGCCATGGTAGAGGGATGACTTCCAGGTCCCCGGCAACGGCGCCAATGTTCCGAGGGTTACCTGAAACGTGTAGCTCGGTCGTCTGGAGAGGCCCGAGGTGGGGGTCAGGGACCCGAGCTTGATATGTAGAGTGGTTGGTGGTTGTACCTGCAATGACACTCCGATGCTTAAGTTAGCATGGGTCCAAGCAGATAAGTGTAGAATGTGGAATGAATGAAATACCTGGGTGCTCCAGTGTATTTATAGTAGTTGGCCGTGATCTTCCCTGGATAAGATATTCTTATCTTATCTTATCTTTGGGAGTTTTATCTCTATCTTTGTGGAACCGCCTTTTCTAGGCCCTTTCGGCCTTTAGGTTTTGGGCTGCGTTCCTTTTGATGGGCCTTCCTTTGCTTGATTTGTCCGAGGTCCGACCTTTAGGCGTGGGCCTTAGGGCGAGGTCGGACCTTTTCATGGATTTGCCGAGTTGGAGGAGCCCGGTCAGGGTATGAACACTATGGTACGGGGGAAATACTTGGATTTTAGTCCGGAAAGTGTGAGGGTGGCGTTCAACTTGCCTATGATGCAAGGAGATGAACATCCTTACACAAGAAGGGTCAACTTTGATCAAAGGTTGGACCAAGTCCTCACAACCATATGTGAAGAGGGCGCACAATGGAAGAGAGATTCAAGAGGCAAGCCGGTTCAATTGAGAAGGCATGACCTCAAACCCGTGGCTAGAGGATGGTTGGAGTTTATCCAACACTCAATCATTCCCACTAGCAACCGGTCCGAAGTTACTTTGGACCGGGCCATCATGATCCATAGCATCATGATTGGAGAAGAAGTGGAAGTTCATGAGGTCATAGCCCAAGAACTCTACAAGGTGGCGGATAAGTCCTCTACCTTAGCAAGGTTAGCCTTTCCTCGCCTCATCTGTCACCTCTGTTATTCAGTTGGAGTTGACATAGAGGGAGACATCACCATTGATGAGGACAAGCCCATTACCAAGAAAAGGATGGAGCACACAAGAGACTCCTCTCATCATGAGATCCCTGAGATGCCTCAAGGGATGCACTTTCCTCCACAAGACTATTGGGAGCAACTAAACACCTCCCTAGGAGAATTAAGTTCCAACATGGGACAACTAAGGGTGGAGCATCAAGAACACTCCATTCTCCTCCATGAAATAAGAGAAGATCAAAGAATCATGAGAGATGAGCAACAAAGGCAAGGAAGAGACATTGAGGAGCTCAAGCACTCCATAGGACCTTCAAGAGGAAGGAAGAGCCGCCATCACTAAGGTGGACCCGTTCCTTGATTTCCTTGTTCTTTATTCTTCTGTTTTTCGAATTTTTATGCTTATGTTTATCCATGTTTGTGTCTTATGATCATTAGTGTCTTAGTGTCTATGCCTTAAAGTTATGAATGTCCTATGAATCCATCACCTTTCTTAAATAAAAACGTGCTTAATTGAAAAGAAAAGAATTGCATGAATTTTGAATTTTATAACAGTTTAATTATTTTGATGTGGTGGCAACACTTTTGTTCTCTGAATGTATGCTTAAACAGTGCATATGTCTTTTGAATTTGTGGTTCATGAATGTTGGCTCTTGAAAGAATGATGAAAAAGGAGACATGTTACTGAGGATCTGAAAAATCATAAAAATGATTCTTGAAGCAAGAAAAAGCAGTGAATACAAAAAAAAAAGAAAAAGAAAAAAAAGCAAACGAAAAAAAAAGAGAGAAAAGAGAAAGAAAAAGAAAGAAATAAAGTTGTGATCCAAGGCAATAAGAGTGTGCTTAAGAACCCTGGACACCTCTAGTTGGGGACTTTAGCAAAGCTGAGTCACAATCTGAAAAAGTTCACCCAATTATGTGTCTGTGGCATGTATGTATCCGGTGGTAATACTGGAAGACAGAATGCTTTGGGCCACAGCCAAGACTCAATAAGTAGCTGTGTTCAAGAATCATCATACTTAACTAGGAGAATCAATAACACTATCTGGATTCTGAGTTCCTAAAGAAGCCAATCATTCTGAGTTCCAAAGGATAAAGTGAGATGCCAAAACTATTCAGAGGCAAAAAGCTAAAAGCCCCGCTCATCTAATTAATACTGATCTTCATAGATGTTTTTGGAGTTCATTGCATATTCTCTTCTTTTTATCTTATTTGATCTTCAGTTGCTTGGGGACAAGCAACAATTTAAGTTTGGTGTTGTGATGAGCGGATAATATGTATGCTTTTTGGCATTGTTTTTAGTATGTTTTTAGTATAATCTAGTTAGTTCTTAGTATATTTTTATTAGTTTTTAGTTAAAATTCACTTTTCTGGACTTTACTATGAGTTTGTGTGTTTTTCTGTGATTTCAGGTATTTTCTGGCTGAAATTGTATTTTCATCTTTTGATCATGTTTTGATGATTGAACCCTCTTTGGGAGGCTGGCCTCACGGCCATGCCTAGACCTTGTTCTTATGTATTTTCAACGGTGGAGTTTCTACACACCATAGATTAAGGTGTGGAGCTCTGCTGTACCTCGAGTATTAATGCAATTACTATTGTTCTTCTATTCAATTCCGCTTGTTCTTTTACCAAGATATCACTTGTTCTTCAACTTGATGAAGGTGATGATTGACACTCATCATCATTCTCACCTATGAACAAGGTGACTGACAACCATTCTTGTTCTACAAGCATTCGAGGCTTGGTGAATATCTCTTGGATTCTTTAATCGGAGTCTTCGTGGTATAGGCAAGAACTGATGGCGGCATTCAAGAGAATCCGGAAGGTCTAACCTTGTCTGTGGTATTCTGAGTAGGATTCAATGATTGAATGACTGTGACGTGCTTCAAACCTGTAACCTACTGGGCGTTAGTGACAGACGCAAAAGAGGGATTCTATTCCGGTAGGGGAGGGAACCACACCGGTGATTGGCAGTACTGTGACAGAGTGCGTGCATTAGCTTTCACTGCGAGGATGGGAGGTAGCCATTGACAACGGTGAAACCCTACACGAGCTTGCCATGGAAAGGAGTAAGAAGGATTGGATGAAGACAGTAGGAAAGCAGAGAGACGGAAGGGAAGGCATCTTCATACACTTGTCTGAAGCTCTTACACCAATGACATACATAAGTATCCCTATCCTTATCTTTTATGTTATTTTCGTTCATCACCATTATACATTTGAGTCTGCCTGACTGAGATTTACAAGATGACCATAGCTTGCTTCATACCACCAATCTCCGTGGGATCGACCCTTACTCGCGTAAGGTTTATTACTTGGACGACCCAGTGCACTTGCTGGTTAGTTGTGCGAAGTTGTGTTTATGCCATGGTATTGAGCACCAAGTCTTTGGAGCCATTACTAGGGATTGTTTGTGTTTTGAAAAGTATTGATCACAATTTCGTGCACCATCTAACCTTGTCTGTGGTATTCTGAGTAGGATTCAATGATTGAATGACTGTGACGTGCTTCAAACTCCTGAGGGCGGGGCGTTAGTGACAGACGCAAAAGAATCACTGGATTCTATTCCGGCCTGATCGAGAACCGACAGATGGATAGCCGTGCCGTGACAGGGTGCGTTGAACATTTCCACTGAGAGGATGGGAGGTAGCCACTGACAACGGTGAAACCCTTGCATAAGCTTGCCATGGAAAAGAGTAAGAAGGATTGGATGAAGACAGTAGGAAAGCAGAGAGACGGAAGGGAAAGCATCTTCATACACTTATCTGAAGCTCTCACCAATGATATACATAAGTATCTCTATCTTTATTTTTATGTTTCATTCATCATCTATACCCATTTGAGTCTGCCTGACTAAGATTTACAAGGTGACCATAGCTTGCTTCATACCAATAATCTCCGTGGGATCGACCCTTACTCGCGTAAGGTTTATTACTTGGACGACCCAGTGCACTTGCTGGTTAGTTGTGCGAAGTTGTAGTGATCACGATTTCGCGCCACCACTAGCTCATTGGTCTTGACTGTATCACATATCCTTAAAAAATTAGATATGAAAAGGTTAGAGTCCTCCTGCGAGCTTCCACTGAACTAACAATTTTGCTTAACCAAAGAGATGAGTTGAGGTTTCAACTTAAAGTTGTTAGCATGCACAGCCGATGGTATAATACTTCCTACATAACTCTCAGGATTGGGGTTAGTATATGACCCCAGAGTTTTTCTAGCAGGCCAGGCATTGTTGGGGTTATTGACCACAAGATTCTCAGCATTATCAGCCATACTGAATTCAACTTCTTCTCTAGATTCGTCCCCAAAGATTTCTTGAACATCCAGAGCTCTAGCTTGTTTTCTTTGCTTCTGAAGAGTCCTTTCAATCTCAGGATCGTATAGAAGAGGTTCTTTTCCCGGTTTCTCTGCATAAAAACTAGAAATAAAGCAAATTGAGATTCTCAATGTCATAGTGAAGAGAACCCTGATGAAGCACACGAAAATAATATAAAAGAACTAAAACAAACAAAGACAAAAGGGACGAAAATTAAAAGGGAATAAAATTAAAAAGAAATGAAAATTAAAAAGGAATAGGAGTAAAAAGAAAATAAAAACTAGCAACTAAACAAAAATAAAACAAAAAAAAGTCTAATCTAGGCAACTAATCAACTGGTAGTTGTTAGTCACAGTTAATCCCCAGCAATGGTGCCAAAAACTTGGTGTGGAATTTCAAATCACAATTTACCAGCAAGTGCATCGGGTAGTATCGAGTAATAACTCACAATGAGTGAGTATCGATCCTACGAGGATTAATAGACTAAGCAAGCAATGGTTGATTAGCTATTCTAGTTAGGAAAATTGAAATGAGAGGTTTGCAGGTCAAATAGCATAAAAAGAAAAAAAACTAAGAAAAGTGAATAGTAAACGGGTAAAAAACAATATGAGGAGGGAGTTAAGACTTTGGAGATGTTTAAATGTCTTCGTATTAACATTCAATGTTAACTACCTTGATCATGCAATGATTAAGTTTATCACAAACCCCAAGTAATTGAATTCCTATTCCTAGGCAATCCAATTTTCTCTAATCCAATCGACTGTCTATTCCTTAATCACTAATTGTATTAGAGAGTTAAGTTCAATTTTTTATTTATAAGCCACACAAACCCTAAGAACCCAAAATTATTGTAGTTATATTTCACGTACCACACTAACCCAAATAATTAAGGAGTTGTGAGAAATTGATTTGAAAATATAATTCTAATGATATAGCTTTTCCAATATTCAATAGAATTCAAGTTAGATTAGAATTATTTTCCAATACTCACTAATCCATAGGATGAAAAATGAAACCAATTCTTAAAAATAATCAAAACATTAATCAAAAGTATATGAATAAATAGTTATTAATCCATCAAAGTAAATAGAGCTCCTAGCCTTAACAATGTAGGTTTAGTTGCTCATGGTGTAAAAAACCCTAGCAGAGAAAAAGTGCAAAGTACAAAATGAAAATTAAGAGAAGAGAAGTCCTGCATAGGGATCTCAACCCTATTTATAGTCCAAATTAAAATTGATTTAAAACTTAAATAAAACCCTAAGATATCTTTTCTAATTAATTATTTAGTTTACAAAATCAAATCTTCAAAAGCCTTGTTGATTTGATGCACTTATGGTCCCTGGTACACGAAATTGTGATCATCAATGGCGCCATCAACATGGTACGCTCAATTGCAATCTCAACTCTTTATCACAACTTCGCACAACTAACCAGCAAGTGCACTAGATCGTCCAAGTAATAAACCTTACGCGAGTAAGGGTCGATCCCACGGAGATTGTTGGTATGAAGCAAGCTATGGTCACCTTGTAAATCTCAGTCAGGTAGATTCAAATGGTTATGGATGATATATGAATAAAACATAAAGATAGAGATACTTATGTATTCCATTGGTGAGAATTTCAGATAAGCGAATAGAGATGCTTTGTCTCTTCCGTCTCTCGGCTTTCCTACTGTCTTCATCCAATCCTTCTTACTCCTTTCCATTGCAAGCTGTATGTTGGGCATCACCGTTGTCATTGGCTACAGTCCTGTCCTCTCAGTGAAAATGTTCAACGCACCCTGTCACGGCACGGCTAATCATCTGTCGGTTCTCAATCAGGTTGGAATAGAATCCATTGATTCTTTGCGTCTGTCACTAACGCCCAGCCTTCAGGAGTTTGAAGCTCGTCACAGTCATTCGATCATTGAATCCTACTCAGAATACCACAGACAAGGTTTAGACCTTCCGGATTCTCTTGAATGCCGCCATCAATTCTAGCTTATACCACGAAGATTCCGATTAAGGAATCCAAGAGATAAACATTCAAGCCTTGTTTCCTTATAGAACGGGAGTGGTTGTCAGGCACGCGTTCATTAGTGAGAATGATGATGAGCGTCACATAATCATCACATTCATCAAGTTCTTGAGTGCGAATGAATATCTTGGAATAAGAACAAGCTGAATTGAATAGAAGAACAATAGTAATTGCATTGATACTCGAGGTACAGCAGAGCTCCACACCTTAATCTATGGTGTGTAGAAACTCCACCGTTGAAAATACATAAGAACAAGGTCTAGGCATGGCCAAATGGCCAGCCTCCCAATACATGATCAAAAGACTCAAAATGATCAAGGATCCAAAGATTCAAAGATCTAAAGATGATCTAAGATCCAGAGATGAAAATACAATAGCAAAAGGTTCTATTTGTAGAGAACTAGTAGCCTAGGGTTTACAGAAATGAGTAAATGACATAAAAATCCACTTCCGGGCCCACTTGGTGTGTGCTTGGGCTGAGCATTGAAGCATTTTCGTGTAGAGACTTCTCTTGGAGTTAAATGCCAGCTTTTGTGCCAGTTTGGGCGTTTAACTCCCATTCTTGTGCCAGTTACGGCGTTTAACGCCGGGCATTCTTGAGCTGATTTGGAACGCCGGTTTGGGCCATCAAATCTCGGGCAAAGTATGGACTATTAAATATTGCTGGAAAGCCCAGGATGTCTACTTTCCAACTCCGTTAAGAGCGCGCCAATTGGGCTTCTGTAGCTCCAGAAAATCCACTTCGAGTGCAGGGAGGTCAGAATCTAACAGCATCTGCAGTCCTTTTCAGTCTCTGAATCAGATTTTTGCTCAGGTCCCTCAATTTCAGCCAGAAAATACCTAAAATCACAGAAAAACACACAAACTCATAGTAAAGTCCAGAAAAGTGAATTTTAACTAAAAACTAATGAAAATACTCTAAAAACTAACTAAAACATACTAAAAATATACTAAAAATAATGCCAAAAAGCGTATAAATTATCCGCTCATCACAACACCAAACTTAAATTGTTGCTTGTCCTCAAGCAACTAAAAATCAAATAAGATAAAAAGAAGAGAATATGCAATGAATTCCAAAAACATCTATGAAGATCAGTATTAATTAGATGAGCGGGACTTTTAGCTTTTTGCCTCTGAACAGTTTTGGCATCTCACTTTATCCTTTGAAATTTAGAATGATTGGCTTCTATAGGAACTCAGAATCCAGATAGTGTTATTGATTCTCCTAGTTAAGTATGATGATTCTTGAACACAGCTACTTTATGAGTCTTGGCCGTGGCCCAAAGCACTCTGTCTTCCAGTATTACCACCGGATACATATATGCCACAGACACATAATTGGGTGAACCTTTTCAGATTGTGACTCAGCTTTGCTACAGTCCCCAATTAGAGGTGTCCAGGGTTCTTAAGCACACTCTTTTTGCCTTGGATCACAACTTTATTTTTTTTCTTTTTCTTTTTCTCTTTTTCTTCTTTTTTTTTCATTTTTCTCTCTTTTTTTCTTCTTTTTTTTTTGTATTCACTGCTTTTTCTTGTTTCAAGAATCATTTCTATGATTTTTCAGATCCTCAGTAACATGTCTCCTTTTTCATCATACTTTCAAGAGCCAACCATTCATGAACAACAAATTCAAAAGACATATGCACTGTTTAAGCATACATTCAGAAAACAAAAGTATTGCCACCACATCAAAATAATTAATCTGTTATAAAATTTAAAATTCATGAAATTCTTCTCTTTTTTAATTAAGAACATTTTTCATTTAAGAAATGTGATGGATTCATAGGACATTCATAACTTTAAGGCATAGACACTAAGACACTAATGATCATGTAATAAGACACAAACATGGATAAACATAAGCATAAAATTCGAAAAACAAGAAAATAAAGAACAAGGAAATTAAAGAACGGGTCCACCTTAGTGATGGCGGCTTGTTCTTTCTCTTGAAGATCTTATGGAGTGCTTGAGCTCCTCAATGTCTCTTCCTTGCCTTTGTTGCTTCTCTCTCATGATTCTTTGATCTTCTCTAATTTCATGGAGGAGGATGGAATGTTCTTGGTGCTCCACTCTTAGTTGTCCTATGTTGGAACTCAATTCTCCTAGGGAGGTTGATTTGCTCCCAATAATTTTGTGGAGGAAAGTGCATCCCTTGAGGCATCTCAGGGATTTCATGATGAGGAATTTCCTCATGCTCATGTCCATGAGTGGGATTTCTTGGTTGCTCCCTCCTTTTCTTAGTGGTATCCATGAGGACTTGGTCCAACTTTTGATCAAAGTTGACCCTTTTTGAGTTTGAAAGGGACCTCGGGGATCACCTTCTTCTTGGCCACAACTTCATAGAAGTGGTCTTGATGCACCCTTGAGATGAATCTCTCCATCTCCCATGACTCGGAGGTGAAAGCTTTTGCCTTCCCTTTCCTCTTTCTAGAGGTTTCTCCGGCCTTGGATGCCATAAATGGTTATGGAAAAACAAAAAGCAATGCTTTTACCACACCAAACTTAAAAGGTTTGCTCGTCCTCGAGCAAAAGAAGAAAGAAGAGAGTAGAAGAAGAAGAGATAGAGGAGATGGAGATGGCGTATGGTTCGGCCAAAGGGGGAGAAGTAGTGTTTAGGTTGTGTGAAAATGAAGGAGTGAATATGGGTTTATATAGGGTGAAGAGAGGGGTAGGTTTCGGCTATGGGAGGGTGGGTTTGGGAGGGAAAGTGGTTTAAATTTGAATGGTGAGGTAGGCGAGGTTTTATGAAGGATGGATGTGAGTGGTGAAGAGAAAGATGGGATTTGATAGGTGAGAGGTTTTTTGGGGAAGAGGTGTTGAGGTGATTGGTGAATAGGTGAAGAAGAGAGAGAGTGGTGGGGTAGGTGGGGATCCTGTGGGGTCCACAGATCCTGAGGTGTCAAGGAAAAGTCATTCCTGCACCAAATGGCGAGCAAAATTGCTCTTCATGCCAATTCTGGCGTTAAACGCTGAGCTGGTGCCCATTTCTGGCATTTAACGCCAGCTTCTTGCCCTTTCCTGGCGTTTAACGCCAGTCTGGTGCCCCTTTTTGGCGTTAAACGCCCAGAATGGTGCCAGACTGGGCGTTAAACGCCCATTTGCTGCCCTTACTGGCGTTTAAACGCCAGCAAGGTCTTCCTCCAGGGTGTGCTATTTTTCTTTCTGTTTTTCATTCTGTTTTTGCTTTTTCAATTGATTTTGTGACTTCTCATGATCATCAACCTACAGAAAACATAAAATAACAAAGGAAAATAGATAAAATATAACATTGGATTGCCTCCCAACAAGCGCTTCTTTAATGTCAGTAGCTTGACAGAGGGCTCTCAATGAGCCTCACAGATACTCAGAGAAATGTTGGAACCTCCCAACACCAAACTTAGAGTTTGAATGTGGGGGTTCAACACCAAACTTAGAATTTGGTTGTGGCCTCCCAACACCAAACTTAGAGTTTGACTGTGGGGGCTCTGTTTGACTCTGTTTTGAGAGAAGCTCTTCATGCTTTCTCTCCATGGTAACAGAGGGATATCCTTGAGCCTTAAACACAAAGGATTCTTCATTCACTTGAATGATCAATTCTCCTCTGTCCACATCAATCACAACCTTTGCTGTGGCTAGGAAGGGTCTGCCAAGGATGATGGATTCATCCATGCACTTCCCAGTCTCTAGGACCATGAAATCAGCAGGGATGTAATGGTCTTCAATCTTCACCAAAACATCCTCTACAAGTCCATAAGTTTGTTTTCTTGAGTTGTCTGCCATCTCTAGTGAGATTCTTGCAGCTTGTACCTCAAAGATCCCTAGCTTCTCCATTACAGAGAGAGGCATGAGGTTTACACTTGACCCTAAGTCACACAGAGCCTTCTTAAAGGTCATGGTGCCTATGGTACAAGGTATTGAAAACTTCCCAGGATCTTGTCTCTTTTGAGGTAATCTCTGCCTAGACAAGTCATCCAGTTGTTTGGTGAGCAAAGGAGGTTCGTTCTCCCAAGTCTCATTACCAAATAACTTGTCATTTAGCTTCATGATTGCTCCAAGGTATTTAGCAACTTGCTCTTCAGTGACATATTCATCCTCTTCAGAGGAAGAATACTCATCAGAGCTCATGAATGGCAGAAGTAAGTCCAATGGAATCTCTATGGTCTTAATGTGAGCCTCAGATTCCCATGGTTCCTCATTAGGGAACTCATTGGAGGCCAGTGGACGTCCATTGAGGTCTTCCTCAGTTGCGTTCACTGCCTCTTCCTCCTCTCCAAATTCGGCCATGTTGATGGCCCTACATTCTCCTTTTGGATTCTCTTCTGTATTGCTTGGAAGAGTACTAGGAGGGAGTTCAGTAATTTTCTTGCTCAGCTGTCCCACTTGTGCCTCCAAGTTTCTAATGGAGGACCTTATTTCAGTCATGAAACTTTGAGTGGTTTTGATTAGATCAGAGACCATAGTTGCTAAGTCAGAGTGGCTCTGCTTAGAATTCTCTGTCTGTTGCTGAGAAGATGATGGAAAAGGCTTGCCATTGCTAAACCTATTTCTTCCACCATTATTGTTGTTGAAACCTTGTTGAGGTCTCTGTTGATCCTTCCATGAGAGATTTGGATGATTTCTCCATGAAGAATTATAGGTGTTTCCATAGGGTCCTCCCAGGTAATTCACCTCTTCTATTGAAGGGTTCTCAGGATCATAAGATTCTTCTTCGGATGAAGCATCCTTAGTACTGCTTGGTGCATTTTGCATTCCACACAGACTTTGAGAAATCAAATTGACTTGCTGAGTCAATATTTTGTTTTGAGCCAATATGGCGTTCAGAGTATCAATCTCAAGAACTCCTTTCTTCTGATTTGCCCATTGTTCACAGGATTCCTTTCAGAAGTGTACATGAATTGGTTATTTGCAACCATTTCAATTAGTTCTTGAGCTTCTGCAGGCGTCTTCTTCAGATGAAGAGATCCTCCAGCAGAGCTATCCAAAGACATCTTGGACAGTTCAGACAGACCATCATAGAAAATACCTATGATGCTCCATTCAGAAAGCATGTCAGAAGGACACTTTCTGATCAATTGTTTGTATATTTCCCAAGCTTCATAGAGGGATTCTCCTTCCTTCTGTCTGAAGGTTTGGACTTCCACTCTAAGCTTACTCAATTTTTGATGTGGAAAGAACTTTGCCAAGAAGGCATTGACTAGCTTTTCCCAAGAGTTCAGGCATTCTTTAGGTTGTGAGTCCAACCATATCCTAGCTCTGTCTCTTACAGCAAAAGGGAATAGCATAAGTCTGTAGACTTCAGGGTCAACCCCATTGGTCTTGACAGTGTCACAGATTTGCAAGAACTCAGCTAAAAACTGATGAGGATCTTCTAATGGAAGTCCATGGAACTTGCAATTCTGTTGCATTAGAGAAACTGATTGAGGCTTAAGCTCAAAGTTGTTTGCTCCAATGGCAGGGATAGAGATGCTTCTCCCATAGAAGTCGGGAGTAGGTGCAGTAAAGTCACCCAACACCTTCCTTGCATTGTTGGTATTGTTGTTGTTTTCGGCTGCCATGGGTTCTTCTTGTTTGAAGATTTCTGTTAGGTCCTCTACAGAGAGTTGTGCCTTAGCTTCTCTTAGCTTTTGCTTCAAGGTCCTTTCAGGTTCAGGGTCAGCCTCTACAAGAATGCTTTTGTCTTTTCTCCTGCTCATATGAAAGAGAAGAGAACAAGAAAATATGGAATCCTCTATGTCACAGTATAGAGATTCCTTGAGGTGTTAGAAGAAAAGAAAAATAGAAGGAAGAAGTAGAAGAATTCGAATTTATCAAGAGAGATGGAGTTCGAATTGTTCATTGAGGAATAGTGTTAGTCCATAAATAGAAGGATGTGAGAAGAGGGGAAGAAATTTTCGAAAATTAAGTAAAAGATTTTAAAAATATTTTGAAAAATACTAATTGATTTTCGAAAACTAAGAGTGGAAAAGAAATCAAGTGATTTTTGAAAAAGATTTTGAAATTAGAAATCAAAAAGATATGATTGAAAACTATTTTGAAAAAGATATGATTAAGAAGATATGATTGAAAAGTTATGGTTTTAAAAAGATGTGATTGAGAAGATATGATTTGAAAAACAATTTAAAAAGATTTGATTTTAAAAATTAATGACTTGGCTAACAAGAAAAGATATGATTCAAACATTAAACCTTTCTCAACAGAAAAGGCAACATACTTGAAATGTTGAATCAAATCATTAATTGATAGCAAGTATTTTTGAAAATGGAAAGAAATTGATTTTGAAAAAGATTTGATTGAAAAGATATGATTTGAAAAAGATTTGATTTTGAAAAAAATTTTGAAAACTTGAAAAAAATTTGAATTAAAAACAGAATTTTCCCTCTTGTGCCATCATGGTGTTAAATGCCCAGAATGGTGCACATTCTGGCGTTTAACGCCCAAAATACTACCCTTTTGGGCGTTAAACGCCCAGCCAGGCACCCTGGCTGGCGTTTAAACGCCAGTTTGCCCTTCTTCACTGGGCGTTTTAAATGCCCAGCTTTTTCAATGTAATTCCTCTGCTGTATGTTCTCAATCTTCAATTCTCTGTATTATTGACTTGAAAAGACACAAATAAAATTTTTTTTTGGATTTTTAATAATGAGGAATAATCAAAATGCAACTAAAAATCAAATAAACAATGCATGCAAGACACCAAACTTAGCAGTTTGTATACTACTGACACTAACAAAATGATAATGCATATGACATAACACTCAAGTCAAGAGAATTCAAAGATTAGAGCAAGGAAATCATCAAGAATAACTTGAAGATTAATGAAGACACATGAATGAATGCAAGAAGAACAGAAACATGCAATTGACACCAAACTTAAATGAGACTCTAGACTCAACAAGAAACATAAAATATTTTTGGCTTTTATGATTTTGTAATTTTTTTGTGCTTTTTTTGAAAATTAAGTGGAAAAGAAAATAAAGATATCAAAATTCTTAATGAGAATTCCAGGAATCATGCAATGTTAGTCTAAAGCTTTAGTCTAAAGGAATTAGACATGGCTAGCCAAGCTTCAGCAAGACATTACATTCAAGAGCTAAATTGATGAGAATCAATCAGCTTTGGTGATGATAAGAACATCACCTTGAAACACTATAATTCATTCTTAAGAACTCTGAAGATAAATACCTAATCTATGCAACAAGATGAACCATCAGTTGTCCAAACTCAACAATCCCCGGCAACGGCGCCAAAAACTTGGTGCACGAAATTGTGATCATCAATGGCGCCATCAACATGGTACGCTCAATTGCAATCTCAACTCTTTATCACAACTTCGCACAACTAACCAGCAAGTGCACTGGGTCGTCCAAGTAATAACCCTTACGCTAGTAAGGGTCGATCCCACGGAGATTGTTGGTATGAAGCAAGCTATGGTCACCTTGTAAATCTCAGTCAGGCAGATTCAAATGGTTATGGATGATATATGAATAAAACATAAAGATAGAGATACTTATGTATTCCATTGGTGAGAATTTCAGATAAGCGAATGGAGATGCTTTGTCCCTTCCGTCTCTCGGCTTTCCTACTGTCTTCATCCAATCCTTCTTACTCCTTTCCATGGCAAGCTGTATGTTGGGCATCACCATTGTCAGTTGCTACAGTCCCGTCCTCTCAGTGAAAATGTTCAACGCACCCTGTCACGGCACGGCTAATCATCTGTCGGTTCTCAATCAGGTTGGAATAGAATCCATAGATTCTTTTGCGTCTGTCACTAACGCCCAGCCTTCAGGAGTTTGAAGCTCGTCACAGTCATTCAATCATTGAATCCTACTCAGAATACCACAGACAAGGTTTAGACCTTCCGGATTCTCTTGAATGCCGCCATCAATTCTAGCTTATACCACGAAGATTCTGATTAAGGAATCCAAGAGATAAACATTCAAGCCTTGTTTGCTTATAGAACGGGAGTGGTTGTCAGGCACGCGTTCATAAGTGAGAATGATGATGAGCGTCACATAATCATCACATTCATCAAGTTCTTGAGTACGAATGAATATCCTAGAATAAGAACAAGCTGAATTGAATAGAAGAACAATAGTAATTACATTGATACTCGAGGTATAGCAGAGCTCCACACCTTAATCTATGGTGTGTAGAAACTCCACCGTTGAAAATACATAAGAACAAGGTCTAGGCATGGCCGAATGGCCAGCCTCCCAATACATGATCAAAAGACTCAAAATGATCAAGGATCCAAAGATTCAAAGATCTAAAGATGATCTAAGATCCAGAGATGAAAATACAATAGCAAAAGGTCCTATTTGTAGAGAACTACTAGCCTAGGGTTTACAGAAATGAGTAAATGACATAAAAATCTACTTCCGGGCCCACTTGGTCTGTGCTTGGGATGAGCATTGAAGCATTTTCGTGTAGAGACTTCTCTTGGAGTTAAACGCCAGCTTTTGTGCCAGTTTGGGCGTTTAACTCCCATTCTTGTGCCAGTTCCGGCGTTTAACGCCGGGCATTCTTGAGCTGATTTGGAACGCCGTTTTGGGCCATCAAATCTCGGGCAAAGTATGGACTATTATACATTACTGGAAAGCCCAGGATGTCTACTTTCCAACGCCGTTGAGAGCGCGCCAATTGGGCTTCTGTAGCTCCAGAAAATCAACTTCGAGTGCAGGGAGGTCAGAATCCAACAACATCTGCAGTCCTTTTCAGTCTCTGAATCAGATTTTTGCTCAGGTCCCTCAATTTCAGCCAGAAAATACCTGAAATCACAGAAAAACACACAAACTCATAGTAAAGTCCAGAAAAGTGAATTTTAACTAAAAACTAATAAAAATATACTAAAAACTAACTAAAACATACTAAAAACATACTAAAAATAATGCCAAAAAGCGTATAAATTATCCGCTCATCAGTCCCCACTTGATTCCACGCTATTGGAACTGAACGGCAGGTACTGGGAGTTTAGCGCCACTCAAACAGAATACATTGCACGCAAGAAAAGGGTCTTGGCGCTAAACGCCAATGGCTGGGCCCTTATCGCCAGGTGTCCAGAAGCCCAAGGATGGATTACGAAGCTCCTAGCACTAAACGCCGGATCGTGGCATTTAGCACCACATGTCCAGAGGAAAATTGCTTCGTTTAAGCTCTTGCAATCGTGCGTACGCACAATATAGGTGTACGCATGACCTTCCTCGCTGCTCCAATGATGTGTACGCATGCATGATGCATAGGCATGAGACTCCTTTGTTTCTTCAGGTGCCTTTCCCTCAATTCTTGATCACAATGCTACTTGAAATAAATTAAAAGCCTCAAAACTTAAAGTAGCATCTAACGGGGAATAATCTACTAGAATTCTCTAACAAATCAACAAAAAATTATATAAATCACATAGAAAAGATACGAATGATGCTCACACATCGTGGGCAAGGATCATATGCCAAGAAAGAACAAAAAGAAAAAGGGATTGATCATAAAAAGTATGACAATTTGAGTTTGGAAGGCCAAACTAACAAAGAATATTCAACACAAGCTGAGCCAAATCGCTTGTGGCCTTAGTTTAGAGGACTATTATGCGATCTTTACACTTGACAAAGCCTTGAAGGAGCAACACGTAATGAAAAAAAAGGGGTTGAAAGAGAAGCTAAAGGCTCTGAGTACCATTGACTAAGAATCATAGTTGATGCCAAGGCATCTTAGGCTAGTTTCACTAGCATTTTTTTGTTAGTTTTAGTTGTTTTATGCATTTTCTTGAGCTTAAAGTAACCAAGAATGGTTAAATGAACAACAAAGTAATAAATCATCCAAGCAGTATAATTTTGATGCAAATTCCATGAGTTTTAGTTATATTACTTGAATGCTATGAATGGAAGATTACTCATGAAATTTTGCAAGACTTTGATGCAATTGTTTGGATGATTTCAGGGAAGAACAGGCTAGGCAAAGAAGCAACAAAATCAATAAAGGAAGCTTGAAGATCACATGTGCCAAACCATACAAAGCTGAAAGTGGCGTTTAACCTTCAGTTTAAGGTTAAACTGAAGGTTAAACGCCAGAATCATGAAAGCTGAGAAAAGAGGAAACTGGCGTTTAACCTCCAGTTTAACCTTAAACTGAAGGTTAAACGCCAGAATGAGAATGGCACAAAGGGAGCATTTCCACGTTTAACCTCCAGTTTAACCTTAAACTGGAGGTTAAACGTGTTCGAACCACATTATGCACCAGGAAGCCATTTCCACGTTTAAGCTCCAGTTTGACCTCAAACTGGAGCTTAAACGTGTTCGACATTCACACTCCTGGGCTACTTTCTTCATTCCCACGTTTAACCTCCAGTTTAACCTTAAACTGGAGGTTAAACGTGTTCGACTCATTCACACTCCTGGGCTACTTTCTTCATTTCCACGTTTAACCTCCAGTTTAACCTTAAACTGGAGGTTAAACGTGTTCGACTCATTCACACTCCTGGGCTACTTTCTTCATTCCCACGTTTAACCTCCAGTTTAACCTTAAACTGGAGGTTAAACGTGTTCGACTCAAAATTGCCTCCAGGGTTGCTTTCTTCAATTCCACGTTTAAGCTTTAGTTTAACCTTAAACTAAAGCTTAAACGTGTTCGACCATACCACACTCCATAGTTGCTTTCTTCCAATTCCACGTTTAAGTTTCAGTTTAATCTTAAACTTAAACTTAAACTTCAACTTAAACGCCACTCTTTGAAAGGGTTTCTGGGCCAAATATATTGAAGTTTAAGTTAGCATTTGAGCATAAATATTAACTTAAACGTATTATGGTATGAAACCCAATTGAATATCATGGTTTATGGGATTGGGCTTGAAGAATTGATGAGTCTGGAGCATCCATTTGTTGAGTCTTGTGTCATTACTTGTTTATCACTAAGTTTGCTCAATGAATGTTACAGAATAGGATCACAGCCTCATCAGGATTATGGACCATAAACCCAAAGCAAAAGGAAATCAAGGAAAAGCCTCAAAGCCCAAGAAGCACAACAGAAGCTCAATTTAGAAAGTGTATAAATAGGATAGAATTTAAGTTAGTTAGCACCTTTGGACACTTTAGAACTTTTCATCAGTTTTGTAATTGAATTCAGAGCTATGACTCACTAAACCCCTTTCATTGGGTTAGGGAGCTCTATTGTAATTTAATGAATCAATAATAGTTTTTATCTTCTTCTTCAATCTTTTCTCTTGAATTTTGTTAGAAAGCTTCTCGATCTAATTCCATTGGGTAGTTGTCTTGGGAAAGAAATTACCCATAATTGGAATCCTTCGGAACCTTGGGAAAGGAATGATGGATTCATGCTAGAGAAGCTTTCTCACAGTGAATTGAATTGGGGTTTGGATGGATATTGTGACATGTAATCCTACCAAATTGTGGTTCATGAAACTGTGTGGTATAATCAGTGATCGAGCATCATCTCTTCTTATGAACATTTAAACCAAGGGATTGGGAATTTGTTTGTTTTTAGAGAGAATTGGTGAGCCAAGGGATTGGGATCCAATCATATAAGATTGCCAAGCAAAATTCAATGAATGCATTGGTTGAGGAAGAGATGAAAATGTTTTGATTCGGAGATTTCAATATCTCCTGACCCCAATGAACCCCTCTTTCTGATCTACACTTTCTATTTACATTCTGCAAATTTCAATTCATGCAATCACCCCAATTCCCTTTTACTTTCAGCAATTTACTTTCTCGCACCTTAATTCTCGCAATTTAAGTTTATGCAATTTCAATTCCTTGCAATTTACGTTTCCTGCCACATTTACTTTATGCAATTCACATTCAAAAGTTGATTCCGCTCAACTAAACAAACTTCTAATTCGAATTGCTCATTCAACCAATCCTTGTGGGATTCGACCTCACTCTATTGTGAGTTTTTACTTGACGATAACCGGTGCACTTGCCGGAAGGAATTTTGCCGTTCGTGCAAATTTCCTAAAATCGTAGCATAACAAGTTTATGCAGCATCAAGTTTATGGCGCCGTTGCCGGGGATTGGTTTTCGATTGACAATTCTCAAATTGGAAGTTAACTAGATTGAGCTTTTTTTGTTGTTTTGATAGTTTAGTTCAAGTCACTTGTTGAAGTTAAATTTCTGCACTCTGTTACTTGTTTTCTTTCTTTATGCCTTTAAATTCAAGCAACTAACTCACTGACTCACTAACTATTTGAATTAATTCCTCAACTGCTCTAACCATACTCTTCTATTAACCAAGAGTATTCCACTTGTTTGTTGCTTGTGGTGTGTTCTTGTATGACAGGTAGGAGAGGAGAGGCATCAACTCCTCCGTATACCGAACCAGAGAGGACCCTTCATAGACGTAGAAGGGAAGCAAGAGGGAAGAGAGTACTGAGAGAAGAGGAATCTGAAGGAGAATCTGAGGACAATTTTGAGGAAGCTCTAGATCTCAACATGGATAGAGAATTTCACAACCATGAGAGGGTTGATGGAAACAATGCCATTCCTGAGAGGAGGGTTCTTGGTTCATACATAAACCCAACCTCTGGGAATTGTGGTAGCAGCATTCAGAAACCACCCATTCAGGCCAACAATTTTGAACTCAAACCGCAGCTAATATCACTGGTGGAGAATCATTGTTCATTTGGTAGGAGTGCTAGTGAAGATCCCAACCAACATCTCACAAAATTCCTGAGAATTTGCGACACTGTGAAGTCCAATGGAGTCCAGGAAGATGCCTATAAACTGCTCTTGTTCCCATTTTCACTTAGGGACAAGGCAGCTAAGAGGCTGGAATCATTCCCAAGGGACAGCCTAACAACCTGGGATGAGGTGGAGAGCAAGTTTCTGGCACGTTTCTACCCCCCACAAAAGGTCAATAGGCTTCGATCTGAGGTTCAGACTTTCAGACAACAAGATGGTGAAACGCTCTACAAGGCATGGGAGAGGTTCAAAGAATTGACAAGGAAATGTCCACCAAACATGTTCCCGGACTGGGTGCAATTGCATATTTTCTATGATGGACTTTCTTATGAATCAAGGAAGGCTGTAGACCATTCATCAGGAGGTTCATTGAACAGGAAAAAGACTGTGGAAGAAGCCATTGAAGTGATTGAGACAGTGGCTGAGAATGAGTACTACTATGCTTCAGAGAGACACAACACTAAGGGAGTCATGGAGCTGAACCATGTTGATGCAATTCTAGCCCAAAACAAAGTGTTTGCCAAGCAACTAGCAGAGCTCACCAGGAAATTAGACACAAAGCAAGTGGCTGCGATACACACACAAGATCAAGAGGAAGTAAGCATTGAAGGAGGTGATTGGGAAGAGGCCAACTATGTGGGAAACCAACAAAAACAATCATATGATCCACATTCCAACACTTATAACCCAGGATGGAAAAACCACCCAAACTTTGGGTGGGGAAACTAGCAAACCCAACCACAAAACCACAAACCTTACAACCACAACCAACATAACAATTCCACATACCAAAACTCCAACCAAAGATCATACCAAGCCACACAAAACACTTACTCCCAACCACCATATCATGGCCAAAATAACCAACCTGCCCAATCTAATCCGAACCAACAATTTCAAGATCAATTAAACAGGATAGAAAGAATGCTTGCAACCATGAGTCAAGACATAACCGAATTGAAAGCCTTTAAGGAAGAAGTAAATTCCAACTTGCTAAACCAAGGAGCTGCCATCCAGAAACTAGAAAATCAAATTGAGTACTTGTCTAAGCAAACTCCTTGACCAAGCGTTTCTCATACTACCAAGGCTATTGCAAGGGAAGAATGTAAGGCCATAACCCTCAGAAGTGGAAAGAAGCTAAAGGAGATCTCAAAGGAAACCACAGAGGATGAAGCAAAAGAAAATGTGAGAGACAAGGAACAGGAACAATCTTTTACACCGTCTGCAATAAAAGAAAAAGAAAAAGTGGTCCTGAAGCCTTATACACCCAAAGCACCATATCCTCAACGTTTGATGAGAAGAGAAAAGGAGCCAGAAATCTTGAAAGAAGGTGTGGAAGAAGCTAAGCAGGAAAGTGAAACTGAGCAAGCCAAAGAATTGCAAAAGGAAGGCATGCTGGGAACATACCAACCAAAAGCACCATTTCCTCAGAGGTTAGGAGTAGGTGAAAAAGGGAAAACATATTCAAGATTCTTAGAGACATTTAAGTCTCTCCACATCAATATTCCCTTTCTTTAGATCCTCCAGCAGATGCCTACACATATCAAGTATTTGAAGGAATTACTGAGCAAGAAAAGAGTTTTGAAGGGAGGACAAACTGTAATAATGAACAAAGAATGCAGTGCACTCATCAAGAAGGATACGGTCTCTAAGAAAACAGACCCAGGAAGTTTTCATATCCCCGGCATCATAGGAGAAACAAAAATTGACAGAGGATTCTGTGATCTAGGAGCTAGCATAAATGTGATGCCTCTGACTCTTATGAGGAGGCTACAACTGAATGAGGTGAGATCCACTGATGTAATCATACAACTGGCTGACAAAACTCAGAAGCAAGCTGAAGGGGTAGTTGAGAATGTGCTGGTGAAAGTGGGAAATTATTTTTTCCCCACAGACTTTGTTGTTTTGGATATGGAGGAAAGTGATGAGCGGATAATTTGTATGCTTTTTGGCATTGTTTTTAGTATGTTTTTAGTAGTTTTAGTTTAGTTTTTATTATATTTTTATTAGTTTTTAATTAAAATTCACTTTTCTGGACTTTACTATGAGTTTGTGTGTTTTTCTGTGATTTCAGGTATTTTCTGGCTGAAATTGAGGGACCTGAGCAAATATCTGATTCAGAGACTGAAAAGGACTGCAGATGCTGTTGGATTCTGACCTCCCTGCACTCGAAGTGGATTTTCTGGAGCTACAGAAGCCCAATTGGCGCGCTCTCAACGGCGTTGGAAAGTAGACATCCTGGGCTTTCCAGCAATATATAATAGTCCATACTTTGCCCAAGATTTGATGGCCCAAACCGGCGTTCAAAGTCACCCTCAGAATTCCCAGCGTTAAACGCCCAAACTGGCACAAGAATGGGAGTTAAACGCCCAAACTGGCACCAAAACGGGAGTTAAACGCCAGGAAGAGTCTCTACACGAAAAATGCTTCATTGCTCAGCCCAAGCACACACCAAGTGGGCCCGGAAGTGGATTTTTATGTCATTTACTCATCTTTGTACACCTTAGGCTACTAGTTTCTATAAGTAGGACCTTTTACTATTGTATTTGACATCTAGGAATCTTTGGATTGTTTTTGATCCTTTGATCATCTTTGGACATCTAGTTCTTAGATCATTTGAGGGCTGGCCTCACGGCCATGCCTAGACCTTGTTCTTATGTATTTTCAACGGTGGAGTTTCTACACACCATAGATTAAGGTGTGGAGCTCTGCTGTACCTCGAGTATTAATGCAATTACTATTGTTCTTCTATTCAATTCCGCTTGTTCTTTATCCAAGATATCACTTGTTCTTCAACATGATGAAGGTGATGATTGACGCCCATCACCATTCTCACCCATGAACAAGGTGACTGACAACCATTCTTGTTCTACAAGCATCTGAGGCTTAGTGAATGTCTCTTGGATTCTTCGGAATCTTCGTGGTATAGGCAGGACCTGATGGCAGCATTCAAGAGAATCCGGAAGGTCTAAACCTTGTCTGTGGTATTCTGAGTAGGATTCAATGATTGAATGACTGTGATGTGCTTCAAACCTGTAACCTACTGGGCGTTAGTGACAGACGCAAAAGAGTTATTCTATTCCGGTAGGGGAGGGAACCAAACCGGTGATTGGCAGCACTGTGACAGAGTGTGTGCATTAGCTTTCACTGCGCGGATGGGAGGTAGCTGCTGACAACAGTGAAACCTTACACGAGCTTGCCATGGAAAGGAGTAAGAAAGGATTGGAAGAAGACATTAGGAAAGCAGAGAGACGGAAGGGAAGGCATCTTCATACACTTGTCTGAAGCTCTTACACCAATGATGTACATAAGTATCCCTATCTTTATCTTTTATGTTATTTTCGTTCATCACCATACCCATTTGAGTCTGCCTGACTAAGATTTACAAGATGACCATAGCTTGCTTCATACCACCAATCTCCGTGGGATCGACCCTTACTCGCGTAAGGTATTACTTGGACGACCCAGTGCACTTGCTGGTTAGTTGTGCGAAGTTGTATTGATCACAATTTCGTGCACCAAGTTTTTGGCGCCGTTGCCGGGGATTGTTCTTGTGTATGGACAACCGACGGTTCATCTTGTTGCTTAGATTAGGTATTTTTTCTTCAGAGTTCTTAAGAATGAATTCTAGTGTTTCAAGGTGATGTTCTTATCATCACCAAAGCTGATTGATTCTCATCAATTTAGCTCTTGAATGCAATGTCCTGCTGAAGCTTAGCCGGCCATGTCTAATTCCTTTAGACTAAAGCTTTAGACTAACATTGCATGATTCCTGGAATTCTCATTAAGAATTTTGATACCTTATTTTCCTTTTCACTTAATTTTCGAAAAAAGCACAAAAAAATTACAAAATCATAAAATCCAAAAATATGTCTTGTTTGAGTCTAGAGTCTCATCCTAAGTTTAGTGTCAATTGCATGTCTCTATTTTTCTTGCATTTTTCGAATTTATGCATGTGTCTTCATTAATCTTCAAGTTGTTCTTGATGATTTTCTTGTTTTGATCTTTGAATTCTATTGACTTGAGTGTTTTGTTGTTTCCCATATATACAAACTGCTAAGTTTGGTGTCTTGCATGCATTGCATTTTGATTATTCCTCATTATTAAAAATCCAAAAATAATTTTAATTTGTGTCTTTTCAAGTCAATAATACAGAGAATTGAAGATTCAGAACATACTGCAGAGGAATCACACAGAAAAAGCTGAGCATTCGAAAATGCCCAGTGAAGAAGACAGACTGGCGTTTAAACGCCAGCCAGGGTGCCTGGTTGGGCGTTTAACGCCCAAAAGGGTAGTAGTTTGGGCGTTAAACGCCAGAATGTGCACCATTCTGGGCGTTTAACGCCAGGATGGCAAAGGGGGAAGATTTTGTTTTCAAAATCAATTTTTTTAAGTTTTCAAAGTTTTCAAAATCAAATCTTTTTCAAATCATATCTTTTCAATCAAATGTTTTCAAAATCAATTTCTTTCCTTTTTCAAAGATACTTACTAACAATTAATGATTTGATTGAACATTTTTTGCCTTTTCTGTTGAGGAAGGTTTTATGTTTGAATCATATCTTTTCTTGTTAGGCAAGTCATTAATTTTAAAAATCATATCTTTTCAAATTATTTTCAAATCATATCTTTTAAAATTGTTTTCAAATCATATCTTTTCAATCATATCTTTTTAAAACCATAATTTTTCAATCACATCTTTTTCAAAATAAGTTTTCAATCAAATCTTTTTAATTTCTAATTTCAAAATCTTTTTCAAAAAAATCACTTGATTTCTTTTCCACTCTTATTTTCGAAAATCAATTAGTGTTTTTCAAAAATGTTTTCAAAATCTTTCACTTAATTTTCGAAAATTACTTCCCTTCTTCTCACATCCTTCTATTTTTGGACTAACTCTATTCCTTAATGCAAAATTCGAACTCCATCTTCTTTGTTAAGTTCGAATTTTCTACTTCTGTCTTCCATTTTCTTCCTCTGACACCTCAAGGAATCTCTATACTGTGACATAGAGGATTCCATATTTTCTTGTTTTCTTCTCTTTCATATGAGCAGGAACAAAGACAAAGGCATTCTTGTTGAAGCTGACCCTGAACCCGAAAGGACCTTGAAGAGAAAGCTAAGAGAAGCCAAAGCACAACTCTCTTTAGAGGACCTGACCGAATTCTTCAAGGAAGAAGAAGATATGGCAGCCGAAAACAACAATAATGCAAACAATGCAAGGAAGGTGCTGGGTGACTTTACTGCACCTACTCCTGATTTTTATGGGAGAAGCATCTCTATCCCTGCCATTGGAGCAAACAACTTTGAGCTTAAGCCTCAATTAGTTTCTCTAATGCAACAGAATTGCAAGTTCCATGGACTTCCAATGGAAGATCCTCATCAGTTCTTAGCTGAATTCTTGCAAATCTGTGACACAGTCAAGACTAATGGGGTTAACCCTGAGGTCTATAGACTGATGCTATTCCCTTTTGCTGTAAGAGACAGAGCTAGAACATGGTTGGACTCCCAACCTAAAGAAAGCCTGGACTCTTGGGAAAAGCTAGTCAATGCCTTCTTGGCAAAGTTCTTTCCACCTCAAAAATTGAGTAAGCTTAGAGTGGAAGTCCAAACCTTCAGACAGAAGGATGGTGAATCCCTCTATGAAGCTTGGGAAAGATACAAACAATTGATCAGAAAATGTCCATCTGACATGCTTTCTGAATGGAGCATCATAGGTATTTTCTATGATGGTCTCTCTGAACTATCCAAGATGTCTTTGGATAGCTCTGCTAGAGGATCTCTTCATCTGAAGAAGACGCCTACAGAGGCTCAAGAGCTCATTGAAATGGTTGCAAATAACCAATTCATGTACACTTCTGAAAGAAATCCTGTGAACAATGGGATTAGTCAGAAGAAAGGAGTTCTTGAGATCGATGCTCTGAATGCCATATTGGCTCAGAACAAGATATTGACTCAACAAGTCAATTTGATTTCTCAAAGTCTGTCTGGAATGCAAAATGCACCAAGCAGTACTAAGGAGGCTTCATCTGAGGAAGAAGCTTATGATCCTGAGAACCCTTCAATGGAAGAGGTGAATTACCTAGGAGAACCCTATGGTAACACCTATAATTCTTCATGGAGAAATCACCCAAATCTCTCATGGAAGAATCAAGAGAGACCACAACAAGGTTTCAATAATAATAATGGTGGAAGAAACAGGTTTAGCAATAGCAAGCCTTTTCCATCATCTTCTCAGCAACAGACAGAGAGTTCTAAGCAGAATACCTCTGACTTAGCAACAATGGTCTCTGATCTAATCAAAACCACTCAAAGTTTCATGAATGAAACAAGGTCCTCCATTAGGAATTTGGAAGGACAAGTGGGTCAGCTGAGCAAGAAAGTTACTGAACTCCCTCCTAGTACTCTCCCAAGTAATACAGAAGAAAATCCAAAAGGAGAGTGCAAAGCCATAACCATGGCCGAATATGGAGAGGAAGGAGAGGAGGTGGACGCCACTGAGGAAGACCTCAATGGGCGTGCACCAACCTCCTCTGAGTTCCCCAATGAGGAACCATGGGAATCTGAGGCTCAAAATGAGACCATAGAGATTCCATTGGACTTACTTCTGCCATTCATGAGCTCTGATGAGTATTCTTCCTCTGAAGAGGATGAGTATGTCGCTGAAGAGCAAGTTGCTAAATACCTTGAAGCAATCATGAAGCTAAATGACAAGTTATTTGGAAATGAGACTTGGGAGGATGAACCACCTTTGCTCACCAAAGAACTGGATGACTTGTCTAGGCAGAAACTGCCTCAAAAGAGGCAGGATCCTGGGAAGTTTTCTATACCTTGTACCATAGGCACCATGACCTTCAAGAAGGCCTTGTGTGACTTAGGATCAAGTGTAAACCTCATGCCCCTCTCTGTAATGGAGAAATTAGGGATCTTTGAGATGCAAGCTGCAAGAATCTCATTAGAGATGGCAGACAATTCAAGAAAACAAGCTCATGGACTTGTAGAGAATGTTTTGGTGAAGATTGAAGACCATTACATCCCTACTGATTTCATAGTCCTAGAGACTGGGAAGTGCATGGATGAATCCATCATCCTTGGCAGACCCTCCCTAGCCACAGCAAAGGCTGTGATTGATGTTGATAGAGGAGAGTTGATCATTCAAGTGAATGAAGAATCCTTGGTGTTTAAGGCCCAAGGACATCCTCTATCATCATGGAGAGGAAGCATGAAGAGCTTCTCTCAAAACAGAGCCAAGCAGAGCCCCCACAGTCAAACTCTAAGTTTGGTGTTGGGAGGCCACAACCAAACTCTAAGTTTGGTGTTGAACCCCCACATTCAAGCTCTAAGTTTGGTGTTGGGAGGTTCCAACACGGTTCTGAGTATTTCTGAGGCTCCATGAGAGTCCTCTGTCAAGCTAATGACATTAAAGAAGCGCTTGTTGGGAGGCAACCCAATGTTTTATAGTTAACTATTTTCTTTTGTTATTTTATCTTTTTGTAGGTTGATGATCATAAGAAGTCACAAAAACAATGAAAAAAGCAAAAACAGGATGAAAAACAGGAAGAAAAATAGCACACCCTGGAGGAAGAAGCTGCTGGCGTTTAAACGCCAGTAAGCCTAGCAGTTGGGCGTTTAACGCCCAGTCTGGCACCATTCTGGGCGTTTAACGCCAGAAAGGGGCACCAGACTGGCGTTAAACGCCAGAAAAGGGCTACAACCTGGCGTTAAACGCCAGGAATGGGCACCAGCCCGGCGTTTAACGCCAGAAATGGCTCAAAACGTGGATTTTGATGCCATTTGGTGCAGGGATGACTTTTCCTTGACACCTCAGGATCTGTGGACCCCACAGGATCCCCACCAACCCCACCACTCTCTCCCTTCTTCTTCACCCATTCACCAATCACCTCAACATCTCTTTCTCTTCACCACTCACATCCATCCTTCATAAACCACCACTTCTCCCCCTTTTTTTGGCCGACCACAAAGCCATCTCCCTCTCCCCCATTTCTTCTTCTTCTACTCTCTTCTTTCTTCTTTTGCTCGAGGACGAGCAAACCTTTTAAGTTTGGTGTGGTAAAAGCATTGCTTTTTGTTTTTCCATAACCATTTATGGCATCCAAAGCCGGTTTAACTGAGAAGGCATGACCTCAAGCCCATCACTAAGAAGAAGATGGAGCAAACAAGAGACCCCTCTCATCAAGAAATCCCTGAGATACCTCAAGGGATGCACTTTCCTCCACAAGACTACTGGGAGCAAATTAACACCTCCCTAGGAAAATTAAGTTCTAACATGGGACAACTAAGGGTGGAGCACCAAGAACATGCCATCCTCCTCCATGAAATTGGAGAAGATCAAAGGATCATGAGAGAGGAGCAACAAAGACAAGGAAGAGACATTGAGGAGCTCAAGCACTCCATAGGATCTTCAAGAGAAAGAAAGAGCCGCCATCACTAAGGTGGACCCGTTCTTTAATCTCCTTGTTCTTTATTTTTCTGTTTTTCGAATTTTAGTGCTTTATGTTTATCCATGTTTGTGTCTTATGATCATTAGTGTCTTAGTGTCTATGCCTTAAAGCTATGAATATGAATCCATCACCTTTCTTAAAAGAAAACTATTTTTATCACAAAAGAACAAGAAGTACAGGATTTCAAATTCATCTTTAAAACTAGCTTAATTAGTTTGATGTGGTGGCAATGCTTTTGTTTTCTGAATGTATGCTTGAACAGTGCATATGTCTTTTGAATTTGTGGTTCATGAATGTTAAAATTGTTGGCTCTTGAAAGAATGATGAAAAAGGAGACATGTTACTGAGGATCTGAAAAATCATAAAAAAATGATTCTTGAAGCAAGAAAAAGCAGTGAACACAAAAAAAAAAAAAAGAAGGAGAAAAACGAAAAAAAAAGGGAAGAAAAAGAAAAAGAAAGAAAAAGAAAGAAATAAAGTTGTGATCCAAGGCAATAAGAGTGTGCTTAAGAACCCTGGACACCTCTAATTGGGGACTCTAGCAAAGCTGGGTCACAATCTGAAAAGGTTCACCCAATTATGTGTCTGTGGCATGTATGTATCCGGTGGTAATACTGGAAGACAGAGTGCTTTGGGCCACAGCCAAGACTCATACACTAGCTATGTTCAAGAATCATCATACTTAACTAGGAGAATCAATAACACTATCTGAGTTCTGAGTTCTTATAGATGCCAATCATTCTGAACCTCAGAGGATAAAGTGAGATGCCAAAACTGTTTGGAGGCAAAAAGCTACTAGTCCCGCTCATCTAATTTGGAGCTATGTTTCATTGATAATTTGGAGTCTATAGTATATCTCTTCTTTTTATCTTATTTGATTTTCAGTTGCTTGGGGACAAGCAACAATTTAAGTTTGGTGTTGTGATGAGCGGATAATTTGTATGCTTTTTGGCATTGTTTTTAGTATGTTTTTAGTAGTTTTAGTTTAGTTTTTATTATATTTTTATTAGTTTTTAATTAAAATTCACTTTTCTGGACTTTACTATGAGTTTGTGTGTTTTTCTGTGATTTCAGGTATTTTCTGGCTGAAATTGAGGGACCTGAGCAAATATCTGATTCAGAGACTGAAAAGGACTGCAGATGCTGTTGGATTCTGACCTCCCTGCACTCGAAGTGGATTTTCTGGAGCTACAGAAGCCCAATTGGCGCGCTCTCAACGGCGTTGGAAAGTAGACATCCTGGGCTTTCCAGCAATATATGATAGTCCATACTTTGCCCAAGATTTGATGGCCCAAACCGGCGTTCAAAGTCACCCTCAGAATTCCCAGCGTTAAACGCCCAAACTGGCACAAGAATGGGAGTTAAACGCCCAAACTGGCACCAAAACGGGAGTTAAACGCCAGGAAGAGTCTCTACACGAAAAATGCTTCATTGCTCAGCCCAAGCACACACCAAGTGGGCCCGGAAGTGGATTTTTATGTCATTTACTCATCTTTGTACACCTTAGGCTACTAGTTTCTATAAGTAGGACCTTTTACTATTGTATTTGACATCTAGGAATCTTTGGATTGTTTTTGATCCTTTGATCATCTTTGGACATCTAGTTCTTAGATCATTTGAGGGCTGGCCTCACGGCCATGCCTAGACCTTGTTCTTATGTATTTTCAACGGTGGGGTTTCTACACACCATAGATTAAGGTGTGGAGCTCTGCTGTACCTCGAGTATTAATGCAATTACTATTGTTCTTCTATTCAATTCCGCTTGTTCTTTATCCAAGATATCACTTGTTCTTCAACATGATGAAGGTGATGATTGACGCCCATCACCATTCTCACCCATGAACAAGGTGACTGACAACCATTCTTGTTCTACAAGCATCTGAGGCTTAGTGAATGTCTCTTGGATTCTTCGGAATCTTCGTGGTATAGGCAGGACCTGATGGCAGCATTCAAGAGAATCCGGAAGGTCTAAACCTTGTCTGTGGTATTCTGAGTAGGATTCAATGATTGAATGACTGTGATGTGCTTCAAACCTGTAACCTACTGGGCGTTAGTGACAGACGCAAAAGAGTTATTCTATTCCGGTAGGGGAGGGAACCAAACCGGTGATTGGCAGCACTGTGACAGAGTGTGTGCATTAGCTTTCACTGCGCGGATGGGAGGTAGCTGCTGACAACAGTGAAACCTTACACGAGCTTGCCATGGAAAGGAGTAAGAAAGGATTGGAAGAAGACATTAGGAAAGCAGAGAGACGGAAGGGAAGGCATCTTCATACACTTGTCTGAAGCTCTTACACCAATGATGTACATAAGTATCCCTATCTTTATCTTTTATGTTATTTTCGTTCATCACCATACCCATTTGAGTCTGCCTGACTAAGATTTACAAGATGACCATAGCTTGCTTCATACCACCAATCTCCGTGGGATCGACCCTTACTCGCGTAAGGTATTACTTGGACGACCCAGTGCACTTGCTGGTTAGTTGTGCGAAGTTGTATTGATCACAATTTCGTGCACCAAGTTTTTGGCGCCGTTGCCGGGGATTGTTCTTGTGTATGGACAACCGACGGTTCATCTTGTTGCTTAGATTAGGTATTTTTTCTTCAGAGTTCTTAAGAATGAATTCTAGTGTTTCAAGGTGATGTTCTTATCATCACCAAAGCTGATTGATTCTCATCAATTTAGCTCTTGAATGCAATGTCCTGCTGAAGCTTAGCCGGCCATGTCTAATTCCTTTAGACTAAAGCTTTAGACTAACATTGCATGATTCCTGGAATTCTCATTAAGAATTTTGATACCTTTATTTTCCTTTTCACTTAATTTTCGAAAAAAGCACAAAAAAATTACAAAATCATAAAATCCAAAAATATGTCTTGTTTGAGTCTAGAGTCTCATCCTAAGTTTAGTGTCAATTGCATGTCTCTATTTTTCTTGCATTTTTCGAATTTATGCATGTGTCTTCATTAATCTTCAAGTTGTTCTTGATGATTTTCTTGTTTTGATCTTTGAATTCTATTGACTTGAGTGTTTTGTTGTTTCCCATATATACAAACTGCTAAGTTTGGTGTCTTGCATGCATTGCATTTTGATTATTCCTCATTATTAAAAATCCAAAAATAATTTTAATTTGTGTCTTTTCAAGTCAATAATACAGAGAATTGAAGATTCAGAACATACTGCAGAGGAATCACACAGAAAAAGCTGAGCATTCGAAAATGCCCAGTGAAGAAGACAGACTGGCGTTTAAACGCCAGCCAGGGTGCCTGGTTGGGCGTTTAACGCCCAAAAGGGTAGTAGTTTGGGCGTTAAACGCCAGAATGTGCACCATTCTGGGCGTTTAACGCCAGGATGGCAAAGGGGGAAGATTTTGTTTTCAAAATCAATTTTTTTAAGTTTTCAAAGTTTTTCAAAATCAAATCTTTTTCAAATCATATCTTTTCAATCAAATGTTTTCAAAATCAATTTCTTTCCTTTTTCAAAGATACTTACTAACAATTAATGATTTGATTGAACATTTTTTGCCTTTTCTGTTGAGGAAGGTTTTATGTTTGAATCATATCTTTTCTTGTTAGGCAAGTCATTAATTTTTAAAAATCATATCTTTTCAAATTATTTTCAAATCATATCTTTTAAAATTGTTTTCAAATCATATCTTTTCAATCATATCTTTTTAAAACCATAATTTTTCAATCACATCTTTTTCAAAATAAGTTTTCAATCAAATCTTTTTAATTTCTAATTTCAAAATCTTTTTCAAAAAAATCACTTGATTTCTTTTCCACTCTTATTTTCGAAAATCAATTAGTGTTTTTCAAAAATGTTTTCAAAATCTTTCACTTAATTTTCGAAAATTACTTCCCTTCTTCTCACATCCTTCTATTTTTGGACTAACTCTATTCCTTAATGCAAAATTCGAACTCCATCTTCTTTGTTAAGTTCGAATTTTCTACTTCTGTCTTCCATTTTTCTTCCTCTGACACCTCAAGGAATCTCTATACTGTGACATAGAGGATTCCATATTTTCTTGTTTTCTTCTCTTTCATATGAGCAGGAACAAAGACAAAGGCATTCTTGTTGAAGCTGACCCTGAACCCGAAAGGACCTTGAAGAGAAAGCTAAGAGAAGCCAAAGCACAACTCTCTTTAGAGGACCTGACCGAATTCTTCAAGGAAGAAGAAGATATGGCAGCCGAAAACAACAATAATGCAAACAATGCAAGGAAGGTGCTGGGTGACTTTACTGCACCTACTCCTGATTTTTATGGGAGAAGCATCTCTATCCCTGCCATTGGAGCAAACAACTTTGAGCTTAAGCCTCAATTAGTTTCTCTAATGCAACAGAATTGCAAGTTCCATGGACTTCCAATGGAAGATCCTCATCAGTTCTTAGCTGAATTCTTGCAAATCTGTGACACAGTCAAGACTAATGGGGTTAACCCTGAGGTCTATAGACTGATGCTATTCCCTTTTGCTGTAAGAGACAGAGCTAGAACATGGTTGGACTCCCAACCTAAAGAAAGCCTGGACTCTTGGGAAAAGCTAGTCAATGCCTTCTTGGCAAAGTTCTTTCCACCTCAAAAATTGAGTAAGCTTAGAGTGGAAGTCCAAACCTTCAGACAGAAGGATGGTGAATCCCTCTATGAAGCTTGGGAAAGATACAAACAATTGATCAGAAAATGTCCATCTGACATGCTTTCTGAATGGAGCATCATAGGTATTTTCTATGATGGTCTCTCTGAACTATCCAAGATGTCTTTGGATAGCTCTGTTAGAGGATCTCTTCATCTGAAGAAGACGCCTACAGAGGCTCAAGAGCTCATTGAAATGGTTGCAAATAACCAATTCATGTACACTTCTGAAAGAAATCCTGTGAACAATGGGATTAGTCAGAAGAAAGGAGTTCTTGAGATCGATGCTCTGAATGCCATATTGGCTCAGAACAAGATATTGACTCAACAAGTCAATTTGATTTCTCAAAGTCTGTCTGGAATGCAAAATGCACCAAGCAGTACTAAGGAGGCTTCATCTGAGGAAGAAGCTTATGATCCTGAGAACCCTTCAATGGAAGAGGTGAATTACCTAGGAGAACCCTATGGTAACACCTATAATTCTTCATGGAGAAATCACCCAAATCTCTCATGGAAGAATCAAGAGAGACCACAACAAGGTTTCAATAATAATAATGGTGGAAGAAACAGGTTTAGCAATAGCAAGCCTTTTCCATCATCTTCTCAGCAACAGACAGAGAGTTCTAAGCAGAATACCTCTGACTTAGCAACAATGGTCTCTGATCTAATCAAAACCACTCAAAGTTTCATGAATGAAACAAGGTCCTCCATTAGGAATTTGGAAGGACAAGTGGGTCAGCTGAGCAAGAAAGTTACTGAACTCCCTCCTAGTACTCTCCCAAGTAATACAGAAGAAAATCCAAAAGGAGAGTGCAAAGCCATAACCATGGCCGAATATGGAGAGGAAGGAGAGGAGGTGGACGCCACTGAGGAAGACCTCAATGGGCGTGCACCAACCTCCTCTGAGTTCCCCAATGAGGAACCATGGGAATCTGAGGCTCAAAATGAGACCATAGAGATTCCATTGGACTTACTTCTGCCATTCATGAGCTCTGATGAGTATTCTTCCTCTGAAGAGGATGAGTATGTCGCTGAAGAGCAAGTTGCTAAATACCTTGAAGCAATCATGAAGCTAAATGACAAGTTATTTGGAAATGAGACTTGGGAGGATGAACCACCTTTGCTCACCAAAGAACTGGATGACTTGTCTAGGCAGAAACTGCCTCAAAAGAGGCAGGATCCTGGGAAGTTTTCTATACCTTGTACCATAGGCACCATGACCTTCAAGAAGGCCTTGTGTGACTTAGGATCAAGTGTAAACCTCATGCCCCTCTCTGTAATGGAGAAATTAGGGATCTTTGAGATGCAAGCTGCAAGAATCTCATTAGAGATGGCAGACAATTCAAGAAAACAAGCTCATGGACTTGTAGAGAATGTTTTGGTGAAGATTGAAGACCATTACATCCCTACTGATTTCATAGTCCTAGAGACTGGGAAGTGCATGGATGAATCCATCATCCTTGGCAGACCCTCCCTAGCCACAGCAAAGGCTGTGATTGATGTTGATAGAGGAGAGTTGATCATTCAAGTGAATGAAGAATCCTTGGTGTTTAAGGCCCAAGGACATCCCTCTATCATCATGGAGAGGAAGCATGAAGAGCTTCTCTCAAAACAGAGCCAAGCAGAGCCCCCACAGTCAAACTCTAAGTTTGGTGTTGGGAGGCCACAACCAAACTCTAAGTTTGGTGTTGAACCCCCACATTCAAGCTCTAAGTTTGGTGTTGGGAGGTTCCAACACGGTTCTGAGTATTTCTGAGGCTCCATGAGAGTCCTCTGTCAAGCTAATGACATTAAAGAAGCGCTTGTTGGGAGGCAACCCAATGTTTTATAGTTAACTATTTTCTTTTGTTATTTTATCTTTTTTGTAGGTTGATGATCATAAGAAGTCACAAAAACAATGAAAAAAGCAAAAACAGGATGAAAAACAGGAAGAAAAATAGCACACCCTGGAGGAAGAAGCTGCTGGCGTTTAAACGCCAGTAAGCCTAGCAGTTGGGCGTTTAACGCCCAGTCTGGCACCATTCTGGGCGTTTAACGCCAGAAAGGGGCACCAGACTGGTGTTAAACGCCAGAAAAGGGCTACAACCTGGCGTTAAACGCCAGGAATGGGCACCAGCCCGGCGTTTAACGCCAGAAATGGCTCAAAACGTGGATTTTGATGCCATTTGGTGCAGGGATGACTTTTCCTTGACACCTCAGGATCTGTGGACCCCACAGGATCCCCACCAACCCCACCACTCTCTCCCTTCTTCTTCACCCATTCACCAATCACCTCAACATCTCTTTCTCTTCACCACTCACATCCATCCTTCATAAACCACCACTTCTCCCCCTTTTTTTGGCCGACCACAAAGCCATCTCCCTCTCCCCCATTTCTTCTTCTTCTACTCTCTTCTTTCTTCTTTTGCTCGAGGACGAGCAAACCTTTTAAGTTTGGTGTGGTAAAAGCATTGCTTTTTGTTTTTCCATAACCATTTATGGCATCCAAAGCCGGTTTAACTGAGAAGGCATGACCTCAAGCCCATCACTAAGAAGAAGATGGAGCAAACAAGAGACCCCTCTCATCAAGAAATCCCTGAGATACCTCAAGGGATGCACTTTCCTCCACAAGACTACTGGGAGCAAATTAACACCTCCCTAGGAAAATTAAGTTCTAACATGGGACAACTAAGGGTGGAGCACCAAGAACATGCCATCCTCCTCCATGAAATTGGAGAAGATCAAAGGATCATGAGAGAGGAGCAACAAAGACAAGGAAGAGACATTGAGGAGCTCAAGCACTCCATAGGATCTTCAAGAGAAAGAAAGAGCCGCCATCACTAAGGTGGACCCGTTCTTTAATCTCCTTGTTCTTTATTTTTCTGTTTTTCGAATTTTAGTGCTTTATGTTTATCCATGTTTGTGTCTTATGATCATTAGTGTCTTAGTGTCTATGCCTTAAAGCTATGAATATGAATCCATCACCTTTCTTAAAAGAAAACTATTTTTATCACAAAAGAACAAGAAGTACAGGATTTCAAATTCATCTTTAAAACTAGCTTAATTAGTTTGATGTGGTGGCAATGCTTTTGTTTTCTGAATGTATGCTTGAACAGTGCATATGTCTTTTGAATTTGTGGTTCATGAATGTTAAAATTGTTGGCTCTTGAAAGAATGATGAAAAAGGAGACATGTTACTGAGGATCTGAAAAATCATAAAAAAATGATTCTTGAAGCAAGAAAAAGCAGTGAACACAAAAAAAAAAAAAAAGAAGGAGAAAAACGAAAAAAAAAGGGAAGAAAAAGAAAAAGAAAGAAAAAGAAAGAAATAAAGTTGTGATCCAAGGCAATAAGAGTGTGCTTAAGAACCCTGGACACCTCTAATTGGGGACTCTAGCAAAGCTGGGTCACAATCTGAAAAGGTTCACCCAATTATGTGTCTGTGGCATGTATGTATCCGGTGGTAATACTGGAAGACAGAGTGCTTTGGGCCACAGCCAAGACTCATACACTAGCTATGTTCAAGAATCATCATACTTAACTAGGAGAATCAATAACACTATCTGAGTTCTGAGTTCTTATAGATGCCAATCATTCTGAACCTCAGAGGATAAAGTGAGATGCCAAAACTGTTTGGAGGCAAAAAGCTACTAGTCCCGCTCATCTAATTTGGAGCTATGTTTCATTGATAATTTGGAGTCTATAGTATATTCTCTTCTTTTTATCTTATTTGATTTTCAGTTGCTTGGGGACAAGCAACAATTTAAGTTTGGTGTTGTGATGAGCGGATAATTTGTATGCTTTTTGGCATTGTTTTTAGTATGTTTTTAGTAGTTTTAGTTTAGTTTTATTATATTTTTATTAGTTTTTAATTAAAATTCACTTTTCTGGACTTTACTATGAGTTTGTGTGTTTTTCTGTGATTTCAGGTATTTTCTGGCTGAAATTGAGGGACCTGAGCAAATATCTGATTCAGAGACTGAAAAGGACTGCAGATGCTGTTGGATTCTGACCTCCCTGCACTCGAAGTGGATTTTCTGGAGCTACAGAAGCCCAATTGGCGCGCTCTCAACGGCGTTGGAAAGTAGACATCCTGGGCTTTCCAGCAATATATGATAGTCCATACTTTGCCCAAGATTTGATGGCCCAAACCGGCGTTCAAAGTCACCCTCAGAATTCCCAGCGTTAAACGCCCAAACTGGCACAAGAATGGGAGTTAAACGCCCAAACTGGCACCAAAACGGGAGTTAAACGCCAGGAAGAGTCTCTACACGAAAAATGCTTCATTGCTCAGCCCAAGCACACACCAAGTGGGCCCGGAAGTGGATTTTTATGTCATTTACTCATCTTTGTACACCTTAGGCTACTAGTTTCTATAAGTAGGACCTTTTACTATTGTATTTGACATCTAGGAATCTTTGGATTGTTTTGATCCTTTGATCATCTTTGGACATCTAGTTCTTAGATCATTTGAGGGCTGGCCTCACGGCCATGCCTAGACCTTGTTCTTATGTATTTTCAACGGTGGAGTTTCTACACACCATAGATTAAGGTGTGGAGCTCTGCTGTACCTCGAGTATTAATGCAATTACTATTGTTCTTCTATTCAATTCCGCTTGTTCTTTATCCAAGATATCACTTGTTCTTCAACATGATGAAGGTGATGATTGACGCCCATCACCATTCTCACCCATGAACAAGGTGACTGACAACCATTCTTGTTCTACAAGCATCTGAGGCTTAGTGAATGTCTCTTGGATTCTTCGGAATCTTTGTGGTATAGGCAGGACCTGATGGCAGCATTCAAGAGAATCCGGAAGGTCTAAACCTTGTCTGTGGTATTCTGAGTAGGATTCAATGATTGAATGACTGTGATGTGCTTCAAACCTGTAACCTACTGGGCGTTAGTGACAGACGCAAAAGAGTTATTCTATTCCGGTAGGGGAGGGAACCAAACCGGTGATTGGCAGCACTGTGACAGAGTGTGTGCATTAGCTTTCACTGCGCGGATGGGAGGTAGCTGCTGACAACAGTGAAACCTTACACGAGCTTGCCATGGAAAGGAGTAAGAAAGGATTGGAAGAAGACATTAGGAAAGCAGAGAGACGGAAGGGAAGGCATCTTCATACACTTGTCTGAAGCTCTTACACCAATGATGTACATAAGTATCCCTATCTTTATCTTTTATGTTATTTTCGTTCATCACCATACCCATTTGAGTCTGCCTGACTAAGATTTACAAGATGACCATAGCTTGCTTCATACCACCAATCTCCGTGGGATCGACCCTTACTCGCGTAAGGTATTACTTGGACGACCCAGTGCACTTGCTGGTTAGTTGTGCGAAGTTGTATTGATCACAATTTCGTGCACCAGAAAGCTACCTACACCCTATCATTCTGGGAAGGCCATTTCTAGCCACTGCTAGAGCGCTCATAGATGTAGAACAAGGAGAGCTAATTTTGAGAATACATGATGAACAGCTCAATTTCCATGTTTTCAAACCTGTATCTGAGCCTGAACCAGAACCTGACAAGCCTAAGGATGATAGTAGCCATCTGTGTTTGGAGGAAAGCAAGCTAGCAGCTGAAACTCTAAAACAATCCTTTGAAGGCAAACAAGAATTGCAAGAGTTAAAGCCACAAGAATCAATAGAAACAGATTAAAAGGGTTCTCCTAGCATAAGGGTCAATGAAGAAATCCTCAAGAGAAAGGGAAGAATTGTAAAGAAATTGCCAAGAGGGTGGAGAAACAAGAAAATTCCCACTGAAGGTTTCTCTCCGGGAGATAAAGTGATATCAAGTCATTATCTGCCAATCCCACCTGGCCTCAAACCCATTCCTTCTCAGCTCCCTCAAGTGTTCACAATCAGGAAAGTTCTTTCTATGGAACATTTGGAAATCATGAAGGAATCAAATGGGGATGTTTCCATAGTGAGAGGAGAGGACATCAAGCACTACAATCCACCCTAACAAGGGACAACCGTCAAGCTAGTGACGTTAAAGAAGCGCTTCATGGGAGGCAACCCATGTTTTAGTATCCTTACTCTTTATTGTTTTGCTTTGCATCTAATAAAGCATGGTTTCTTATGCATGAACTTGAATCCTCAGGACAACTGTTGATAAGGTGCACTAAACATTGCATGTAAAATACAATTGGTCTCTAAGTTTGGTGTGCCTGAAAGCACCCCAAATCTTATTCAAATTGTATTCAATCTTTCATTCAAGGTGCACAACCAAACATTAAGTTTGGTGTTCCTCTTGGAACACAGTTGATGGAAAGCAAGAAGTTCCTCTGGATTTAGAAATTCATGACAAGTATACCATTTGCATGTTTTAATACTTTGATTTCAATCACTTTAGGTGGTAAAATTGTTTAGGATCAAAGAGCCAAAGTGACTATGATTTATTAAGAATTATGCACATTCATTAAGGACAACCAACATGGATTTCATGTCATCAGGAGACATTACCAAACATTAAGTTCGGTGTCCATTAATAAGTGTGCATACACACAAAGGTCACAGCTATAAGCTCATAAAGACAATCATTGATTTACAATTCAAAAAGAATGAAAAACATGTGCAAGTACTATTCATTATTCACATGGACCGAAAAATAATAGCAAATTTGTTTGTTTGTGCAGGTACAAAAGGAAAGATAAGAATGGAGGAAGAAGACAAAAAGGGGGGGTACGGTTCTTGGTCAAAAAGGAAGTTCTGCATGAAAAGATAGCTACATGTACAACCTAATGCACCCAGAATACTTCCAAGAAAGTGAAAAGCAATTCGTCCTTTTCCCTAACTCATATATTTTCCATCAAGCCATACTTCACAATTCACCCTAGCCGTCCATTTTTCAAGTACATGCACTATAAAGAACCACTTGGGGAACGAGTTCCACACCACCAAATCTCCTTCTTGCACATTTTCTTTCATCATAGCATAACCATCTCTTGCCGAAAACAACCTCACCACACTTCTAACAACACTTTCTTACTTCACTTTGTCAACTTTAGCTTGTCACTTGCCAAAACCAAGGAACCAATGGCAGCCTCATCTAGCCACAAAAGAAGAAAGGATAAGGAGCCAATGGAGGAGGAAAGGGAATTTAATGCATGGAAATACAAATCCGTTTTCCATGAGATTCAAGCCGAATGGATGAGACCTAAAAGGGTGCTAGCTGAGGTTCCCTTTGACCTTGAAAAGGATGAGTTTCCAGGTATTTGGGAGAAGATCAAAAAGAGGAAGTGGGAGCTCTTGACTAAGCCAATCACTAAAATCAACATCAACCTGGTGAAGGAGTTTTATGCAAATGCAGTGAGGGAGGATACAACCGAGGAACCTACATACAAAAGCTATGTGAGAGGGGTGGAAGTTGACTTCAGCCCCAAAGCAATCATGAAAACTCTTGGTCTGAAAAACATACGTTTCAGCCAAGCAAGTTATGAGGAAAGGATGATGGTAGAACCTGACTATTCGACTATTGCTGAAGACCTTTGTGCCATCAGAGCTGAATGGGTGAGAAAAACAAAAGGGGCTCCAAGAGTCTTGAGAAGGGGAGATCTAACACCTGAAGCTAAAGGGTGGTATGCAATAGTTAGGAGATCCATCCTACCCACTGCAAACACTTCAGAAATAGTTCCTAAAAGAGCCATCTTGCTACATTGCATTATGGTGGGAGGGGAGATCAAAGTTCATAAACTCATTGCCGAACAGATACAAGAGTTTAGTGAGAAAAGTGACCATGACTCCTGGCTCCACTTCCCTAGCACCATCATTAGACTATGCATCGATGCCCAAGTACCACTTGAAGATGAAAGACCTAATTGGCTATATCCTGGAATGGCCATAACTGCGTACAGAATGACTCTTGGCCCAGTTGCTCCAAGACATACAAAAAGAAGAAATGAAGAAGGGCAACAAGCAGAAGCAGAGCAAGAAGGAGAAGAAGGAGAAGAAGGAGAAGCAGGATCCCAAGAATCAAGAAGAACCAAGCAATAAATGAGAGGTGGTCTCATTCCTTAATAATCAAATGATAATTTGTGAATTGTCTTTTTGAGCTTTCTTTCAGTATAAGTCATTTACGTTTTATGTGAAATTTTAGTATGTTTGCTGGTTTACTGCTTTGAATAAAGTGAATACCTAGATGTTTGGATATAACTCCACCTTCTTAAACAAATGCTTGCCATGCTTGTTCTGTTTCCAAAAATTAAAAGAAAAGTTTGAACAAAAGTAACTTGGCTCAATTAGTGACAAATCAAGTAGAATTAAGTGGTGGTATGCATGCTTGATTGTTTAGTTAGCTCACTGGAAATTGAGTGTAGAATTATCATTTTTTGTGTAGAAGTTGAAAACTGTCTATGGATCTTGATGAATAAATGTCTTTGGCCATGAAAAAGAAAGAAAAAGAAGAAAAAAAGCCACTGAAAAAGGGCAACCAAAAAGCAAAAGAATTAAGAAAATAAGCTAGGCACCAATGGTTTGAACTTTTGAGACATATGCCTGTGGTGTTTATGTACTAGGATCTGCTTGGATGAATAGGTTCTGTGGAGTGTTTCAACACTTGGTAACTTGGGTTAACTAACCCGGGATTATCAACTAAAAGTCCATTATCAAGAGCAACCTAGCTACAAAACATTTAGTTACACAAAGAGGTGCTGGGCACCAATGTCTCAAAAAGAAATGTGAACTAAAATGCTTGTAGTGGATATGTGTACTGCACTGATAAGAAAAAGAAAATGCCAAAGGCTTTTGCAACACATGACACTGAGCAAACAAGGAGCAAAGGAGCTCTAAGAAAAAGAAAAACAAAGAAAGGAAAAAGTGCCAAGGACATAAGAATAACAAGAGGCCATAGCAGTGTTTGATGGATGCAATGAAAAAGTGATAATCCTCCCTGATAAGAATGAAAAAGTGATGCTGCAACTTTCTGCATAAAACCCTTCTGATGAACTTCAAATGCTTGCTAATATAGCCAATGTAATTGCTTTTTGTTTCATACTTCTCAAATATCTCAGGACTTGCTTAGGGACAAGCAAGTATTAAGTTTGGTGTTGTGATGCCAAGGCATCTTAGGCTAGTTTCACTAGCATTTTTTTGTTAGTTTTAGTTGTTTTATGCATTTTCTTGAGCTTAAAGTAACCAAGAATGGTTAAATGAACAACAAAGTAATAAATCATCCAAGCAGTATAATTTTGATGCAAATTCCATGAGTTTTAGTTATATTACTTGAATGCTATGAATGGAATTTTTCTCATGAAATTTTGCAAGACTTTGATGCAATTGTTTGGATGATTTCAGGGAAGAAGAGGCTAGGCAAAGAAGCAACAAAATCAATAAAGGAAGCTTGAAGATCACATGTGCCAAACCATACAAAGCTGAAAGTGGCGTTTAACCTTCAGTTTAAGGTTAAACTGAAGGTTAAACGCCAGAATCATGAAAGCTGAGAAAAGAGGAAACTGGCGTTTAACCTCCAGTTTAACCTTAAACTGAAGGTTAAATGCCAGAATGAGAATGGCACAAAGGGAGCATTTCCACGTTTAACCTCCAGTTTAACCTTAAACTGGAGGTTAAACGTGTTCGAACCACATTATGCACCAGGAAGCCATTTCCACGTTTAAGCTCCAGTTTGACCTCAAACTGGAGCTTAAACGTGTTCGACATTCACACTCCTGGGCTACTTTCTTCATTCCCACGTTTAACCTCCAGTTTAACCTTAAACTGGAGGTTAAACGTGTTCGACTCATTCACACTCCTGGGCTACTTTCTTCATTCCCACGTTTAACCTCCAGTTTAACCTTAAACTGGAGGTTAAACGTGTTCGACTCAAAATTGCCTCCAGGGTTGCTTTCTTCAATTCCACGTTTAAGCTTTAGTTTAACCTTAAACTAAAGCTTAAACGTGTTCGACCATACCACACTCCATAGTTGCTTTCTTCCAATTCCACGTTTAAGTTTCAGTTTAACCTTAAACTGAAACTTAAACTTCAACTTAAACGCCACTCTTTGAAAGGGTTTCTGGGCCAAATATATTGAAGTTTAAGTTAGCATTTGAGCATAAATATTAACTTAAACGTATTATGGTATGAAACCCAATTGAATATCATGGTTTATGGGATTGGGCTTAAAGAATTGATGAGTCTGGAGCATCCATTTGTTGAGTCTTGTGTCATTACTTGTTTATCACTAAGTTTGCTCAATGAATGTTACAGAATGGAATCACAGCCTCATCAGGATTATGGACCATAAACCCAAAGCAAAAGGAAATCAAGGAAAAGCCTCAAAGCCCAAGAAGCACAACAGAAGCTCAATTTAGAAAGTGTATAAATAGGATAGAATTTAAGTTAGTTAGCACCTTTGGACACTTTAGAACTTTTCATCAGTTTTGTAATTGAATTCAGAGCTATAACTCACTAAACCCCTTTCATTGGGTTAGGGAGCTCTATTGTAATTCAATGAATCAATAATAGTTTTTATCTTCTTCTTCAATCTTTTCTCTTGAATTTTGTTAGAAAGCTTCTCGATCTAATTCCATTGGGTAGTTGTCTTGGGAAAGAAATTACCCATAATTGGAATCCTTCGGAACCTTGGGAAAGGAATGATGGATTCATGCTAGAGAAGCTTTCTCACAGTGAATTGAATTGGGGTTTGGATGGATATTGTGACATGTAATCCTACCAAATTGTGGTTCATGAAACTGTGTGGTATAATCAGTGATCGAGCATCATCTCTTCTTATGAACATTTAAACCAAGGGATTGGGAATTTGTTTGTTTTTAGAGAGAATTGGTGAGCCAAGGGATTGGGATCCAATCATATAAGATTGCCAAGCAAAATTCAATGAATGCATTGGTTGAGGAAGAGATGAAAATGTTTTGATTCGGAGATTTCAATATCTCCTGACCCCAATGAACCCCTCTTTCTGATCTACACTTTCTATTTACATTCTGCAAATTTCAATTCATGCAATCACCCCAATTCCCTTTTACTTTCAGCAATTTACTTTCTCGCACCTTAATTCTCGAAATTTAAGTTTATGCAATTTCAATTCCTTGCAATTTACGTTTCCTGCCACATTTACTTTATGCAATTCACATTCAAAAGTTGATTCCGCTCAACTAAACAAACTTCTAATTCGAATTGCTCATTCAACCAATCCTTGTGGGATTCGACCTCACTCTATTGTGAGTTTTTACTTGACGATAACCGGTGCACTTGCCGGAAGGAATTTTGCCGTTCATGCAAATTTCCTAAAATCGTAGCATAACAAGTTTATGCAGCATCAATAGTCAAGTGCTTGTGGTGCTTATGTATCAAGTACAAGATTGAAAACAAAGCATTTAGAGTCACGGCAAGGCTCAAGACGCAAAGCACCCCCGCCCCCAAAAAAAGAAGAGAAATCTAAAGGCTGTAAGCACTAATGCTGGGGAATGTCGAAAGGACATGGTAAGCTCAAAGAGCTCTCCAATCAAGTGCTTATGGTATTTCTGTGTCGAGCAAAGCTTGAGACAAAATATTTAGAATCACGGCTAGGCTCAAGGTGCAAAGCACCTAAAGAAAATAAGTTGTGGAAGGAAAGTAAATAAGCTTGCTTCAATGTGATGATTAAAGGGAAGATTCTATAATCTAATCCGGACAGACACCTTGAAAGATTATAACCAATTATGTTGATTGTGCATAAGTGAAACGGCAAACCAAATTCATATGAATCGCAACCATTCACCCTTGTATTTTAAGGTGGAAAAGTTTGATAACTAAGTAATGATTCTTTGCTTGCTTGAGGACAAGCAAGAGATTAAGTTTGGTATTGTGATGCATGAACATCTTAAGCACTTTTCTTGGGCAATTCTTATAGAAAATTTATGACTTTTACTTGGTAATTATATGATTTTCAAGGTTATTCTATTAGTACTTTAACTTTCTTGGTTTCATGATTCTTTTAGGAAAATGTTAGGAAAAGAGAAGCAAAAGCACAAGGAAGAACCAAGAATTGAAGAAAAGTGCAAAGAGAATTCATGGATGCTGTAAACCCTGACCTCCTCACACTACAACAAGCATAACTTGATCTAAAGAGGTCCAAATGATTCAATTTTAGTGGTATTAGAAAACCAACTTTCAGAGATTTTCAACGACATATAATACTTCATGCTTGATTTCTGGCATCACGGTGTTAGACACCGCGACATTGGCGTTTAGCGCCAAATCGCGTCCAACATCAATTCTTTTCGAGACTCCCAATGCTTAGCACCGCTCCTCTGGCGTTTAGCACCAGATCTGCAAAAAGGGACATGTGAACTACACCAGAAGTGGCAGTGCCAGTAACGGCCCAAAGCCCAAAAATCACGCTAATATAAAAGATCCTCCAGCAGAGCTGTCCAATGACATCTTGGACAGTTCAGACAGACCATCATAGAAGATACCTATGATGCTCCATTCAGAAAGCATGTCAGAAGGATGCTTTCTGATCAATTGTTTGTATCTCTCCCAAGCTTCATAGAGGGATTCAGCTTCCTTCTGTCTGAAGGTTTGGACTTCCACTCTAAGCTTACTCAATTTTTGAGGTGGAAAGAACTTTGCCAAGAAGGCATTGACCAGCTTTTCCCAATAGTTCAGGCTTTCTTTAGGTTGTGAGTCCAACCATATCCTAGCTCTGTCTCTTACAACAAAAGGGAATAGCATAAGTTTGTAGACCTCAGGGTCAACTCTATTGGTCTTGACAGTGTCACAGATTTGCAAGAATTCAGCTAAAAACTGATGAGGATCTTCCAATGAAAGTCCATGGAACTTGCAATTCTGTTGCATTAGAGAAACTGATTGAGGCTTAAGCTCAAAGTTGTTTGCTCCAATGGCAGGGATAGAGATGCTTCTCCCATAGAAGTCGGGAGTAGGTGCAGTAAAGTCACCCAACACCTTCCTTGCATTGTTGGTATTGTTGTTGTTTTCGGCTGCCATGGGTTCTTCTTGTTTGAAGATTTCTGTTAGGTCCTCTACAGAGAGTAGTGCTTTTGTTTCTCTTAACTTTCGCTTCAAGGTCCTTTTAGGTTCAGGGTCAGCCTCTACAAGAATGCTTTTGTCTTTGTTCCTGCTCATATGAAAGAGAAGAGAACAATAAAATATGGAATCCTCTATGTCACAGTATAGAGATTCCTTGAGATGTCAGAGGAAAAGAAGAATAGAAGGAGGGGGTAGAAGAATTCAAACTTATCAAAGACAGATAGGGTTCGAATTGTGAATTGAGGAGGAGTGTTAGTCCATAAATAGAAGGATGTGAGAAGAGGGGAAGAATTTTTGAAATTAAAGTAAAAGATTTTAAAATAATTAAAAGAAATTTTGAAAATTTGATTGATGATTTTCGAAAACTAAAGTTGGAAAAGAAATAAAGTGATTTTTGAAAAAGATTTTTTGAAAGTAGAAATCAAAAAGATATGATTGAAAATTAATTTTGAAAAAGATGTGATTGAAAAGATATGATTGAAAAGATATGATGGAAAAACAATTTAAAAAGATTTATTTTTTAAAATTAATGACTTGGCTAACAAGAAATTTAAAAGATATGATTCAGACATTAAACCTTTCTCAACAGAAAAGGCAACATACTTGAAATGTTAAATCAAATCATTAATTGTCAGCAAGTATTTTCGAAAAGTGGAAAGAAATTGATTTTGAAAATATATGATTGAAAAGATATGATTTGAAAAAGATTTGATTTTGAAAAATTATGAAAACTTGAAAAAAATTTGAATTAAAAACAAAATCTTCCCTCTTGTGTCATCCTGGCGTTAAACACCCAGAATGGTATCCATTCTGGCATTTAACGCCCAAAATGCTACCCTTTTGGGCGTTAAACACCCAGCCAAGTACCCTGGCTGGCGTTTAAACGCCAGTTTTCCTTCTTCACTGGGCGTTTTGAACGCCCAGCTTTTTCTGTGTAATTCCTCTGCTGTATGTTCTGAATCTTCAATTCTCTGTATTATTGACTTGAAAAGACACAAATTAATTAAAAAAAAATTTTTGAATTTTTAATGATGAGGAATAATCAAAATGCAACTAAAATCAAATAAACAATGCATGCAAGACACCAAACTTAGAAGTTTGTATACTATTGACACTAACAAATTTTGAATGCATATGTGAAACAACAAAACACTCAAGACAAGAAAATTTAAAGATCAGAGCAAGGAAATCATCAAGAACAACTTGAAGATCAAATGAAGAACATAATGCATGTAATTTTCGAAAATTAGAAGAATGAATACATGCAATTGACACCAAACTTAAAATTAGACACTGGACTCAAACAAGAAACATAAAAATATTTTAAAAAATTTTTTTTTGTATTTTTCGAAAATTATATGGAAAAGAAAATAAAGAGATTCAAAATTTTTAATAAGAATTCCAGGAATCATGCAATGTTAGTCTAAAGCTTTAGTCTAAAGAAATTAGACATGGCTAGCCAAGCTTCAGCAGGACATTACATTCAAGAGCTAAATTGATGAGAATCAATCAGCTTTGGTGATGATAAAAATATCATCTTGAAACTCTAGAATTCATTCATAAAAATTCTGAAGAAAAATACCTAATCTAAGCAACAAGATGAACCGTCAGTTGTCCAAACTCAAACAATCCCCGGCAATGGCGCCAAAAACTTGGTGCGCGGAATTGTGATCATCAATGGCCCCATCAACATGGTTCGCTCAATTGCAATCTCAACTCTTTATCACAACTTCGCACAACTAACCAGCAAGTGTACTGGGTCGTCCAAGTAATAAACCTTACGCGAGTAAGGGTCGACCCCACGGAGATTGTTGGTATGAAGCAAGCTATGGTCATCTTGTAAATCTCAGTCAGGCGGATTCAAATGGTTATGGAGGATGAATGATTAAAAGATAAATAAAACATAAAATAAAGATAGAGATACTTATGTAATTCATTGGTGAGAATTTCAGATAAGCGTATGGAGATGCTTTGTCCCTTCCGTCTCTCTGCTTTCCTACTGTCTTCATCCAATCCTTCTTACTCCTTTCCATGGCAAGCTGTATGTTGGGCATCACCGTTGTCAATGGCTACAGTCCCGTCCTCTCAGTGATTTTCAATGTGCTCTGTCACAGCACGGCTATTCAGCTGTCGGTTCTAGATCATGTCGGAATAGAATCCAGTGATTCTTTTGCGTCTGTCACTAACGCCCCACAATCGCGAGTTTGAAGCTCGTCACAGTCATTCAATCCTTGAATCCTACTCGGAATACCACAGACAAGGTTTAGACTTTCCGGATTCTCAAGAATGCCGCCATCAATTCTAGCTTATACCACGAAGATTCTGATTAAGGAATCCAAGAGATAAACATTCAAGCCTTGTTTGCTTGTAGAACGGAAGTGGTTGTCAGGCATGCATTCATAAGTGAGAATGATGATGAGCGTCACATAATCATCACATTCATCATGTTCTTGGGTACGAATGAATATCTTAGAACAAGAATAAGCTAAATTGAATAGAAGAACAGTAGTAATTGCATTAATACTCGAGGTACAGCAGATCTCCACACCTTAATCTATGGTGTGTAGAAACTCCACCGTTGAAAATACATAAGAACAAGGTCTAGGCATGGCCGAATGGCCAGCCTCCCAAAGAGGGTTCAATCATAAAAACATGATCAAAAGCTCCTCCAATACAATAGCAAAATGTCCTATTTGTAGAGAACTAGTAGCTTAGGATTTACAAAGATGAGTAAATGACATAAAAATCCACTTCTGGGCCCACTTGGTGTGTGCTTGGGCTGAACATTGAAGCTTTCATGTGTAGAGACTTTTCTTGGAGTTAAACGCCAGCTTTTGTGCCAGTTTGGGCGTTTAACTCCCATTCTTGTGCCAGTTCCAGTGTTTAACGCCAGAATTCTTGAGCTGACTTGGAACGCCTGTTTGGGCCATCAAATCTCGGGCAAAGTATGGACTATTATACATTGCTGGAATGCCCAGGATGTCTACTTTCCAACACAATTAAGAGCGCACCAATTGGGCTTCTGTAGCTCCAGAAAATCCACTTCGAGTGCAGGGAGGTCAGAATCCAACAGCATCTGCAGTCCTTTTCAGCCTCTGAATCAGATTTTTGCTCAGGTCCCTCAATTTCATCCAGAAAATACCTGAAATCACCGAAAAACACACAAACTCATAGTAAAGTCCAGAAAAGTGAATTTTAACTAAAAACTAATAAAAATATAATAAAAACTAACTAAAACATACTAAAAACATACTAAAAATAATGCCAAAAAGCGTATAAATTATCCGCTCATCACGTATGCAAGCAAAGCTGTATATTCATATCTGTGGTGCTGTAAACTCACCAAAATTGACATATAACAAGCTTTTAACCTTTACAAACTATTTTTACTATTCAAATATACAATTCAAACAATATAACTCTACCAAAATGAGATAAGAAGAGAAATATTCACAACAATGATAAAGAAAAGTGAGTTTGAAAAGTTTTACTATGGTAGAGTGTCTTCCACCTAGCACTTTTGTTTATTATCCTTAAGTTGGACATGCATGAACTCAAGTCTAGGAGGCTTGTGTTTAGATTCTTCCTTAAACTCCCACTAATATTTAGACTTCAAATTCTCTCTGGGGTCCTAAACTTCTAATGATTTCAAGCTTCTACGAATTTCAAAAAAAGTGAAGAATCCCCTAAATTGTTAATTGTGGAATTGTTTCTCTAGATCCTAAACTCTATGCATCCACTTGTTGTCTTGTTGAGAGTGATGCTCTTTTTTATTAGTTAAGGCTTCAATTGCTTGTTAAAATTCTACCTCCTAGCCTTGATTCTTTTGAATGGAATTCTACACCATCTTCGAAGTCCAAGCTCCCACATTTTGCGTTCTAAGAAGAGCCTAAGTTGGTTATCCATCTTTAAATGAGCATATTGATTTGGCTTGAGAAAATTCACGGAAGAAAGATTTACCCACTTAATTTGTAATCGGGATAGTGTCGTTCTCTTGGACTCTTGCACAATGACCTCCAACTCTTGGTTGCGAACATCCATATCTTCATCATTGCTCAAAATGTGGTTTAGAAGTTGTACATATTTCTCCTTAACACCATCTTCACATCCAATCAAAGAAGGCTCAACAAGTTTGATGAAGTAATTGGTTGGAGTGGAAGCGTCCTTAATGAAAAAAATCATTTCTTGCTCAACTCTTTCTAAATATTTAACCACTCTCTCATAATCAATGTACTTATCATCCTCAATTTGTTGTAATTTTTCATTTAATGCATCTTCTTTCACTTGCGATTCCAAGCTTATTTTCACCTCACACTCTTTGGTTGAAGCTATTTCCACATGTTATTATTGAATAGACTAGCTTGTAGCTATCAGGCCTAATAATTCTCTGAGAAGACCTTTTGATATTCTTATTATTCTTGAATAAATGAAAGGAGTTCATCTTCAACTTTCTCGTCATGAGATGGGGGTAAGGGTGGTCCATATGGGAATAGATTATGTTAAGGAAAGTCATAAGGTATGAGAGGTGGTATTTCAAAAGGATTATGGGAGCAATGTAGTTGGAATGGTTGTGGTTCTAAAGGTGATTGTTCATAAGGGTAGTGTTGGTGTGCTCGACTTAGATCCCATGTATTTTGTTGGTAGTAGCATGTAGTTTGATAATATTATAGTTGAGATGAATATTGAGCATAGAAATCATAGGGGTATTAGTGTTAAATTCACAATTTTGGATTCTACTTTGAGTTTGTGTATTTTTATGCAATTTCAGGTATTTTCTAGATAAAATTGAGGAGTTGGAGCAAAAGTCTGATTCAGAGATAAAGAAAGCGCTGCAGATTTGTCCAGATCTGACCTCCTTGCACTCGGAAGAGCTTTTTTGGATCTACAAAAGTCTAAATGGAGCGTTCTTAATGGCTATGGAAAGCTGACTTCTAGAGCTTTTCAGCAATTTATAATAGTCTATACCTTGCTTTAGATTAGAAGGCCTAAAACTGGCATTCAACGCCAGCTTCCTGCCCCCTTCCAGGCGTCCAGCACCCAAAGAGCAGATACCAGCATCCAAACGCCCAGAGATGACCCCTTAGCCAGCGTTCAACACCCTAGAGGCCCCCTAGCATGTGGTTCTCATCAAAGCTCAGCCCAAAAACTCACCAAGTAGGCTCCAGAAGTGAATTTTAGCACTAGATAGATTGTTTTACCCTTACTAGTCATCTGTTTAGTATTTAAGACTTATTTTACATTCTCCATAGGAGCGGCGTATACTTTACACCCTATTTTGTTTCCATCATTGTATTTCCTTTCCGTATGAGTTTCTAAACCTCCTAGGTTGAGGGGAGGAGCCCTGTTGAGTCCTATGAATTAATAAAAGTATTACTGTTTCTCTTCGATCTATGTTTGATCTAATTTTAAGATGTATACTCGTTCTTCAACATGGTGAATAAGATGATCAGTGACAATCAGCTCTGTTCATCACACTAAGACGAACGTGCCTGACAAACACCCGCATCTACTTAGGTTCATGTGAATACATGATTGGAAAGCGCGAATCGCCAGCTATGTTTATACATCTCTCAGACGGCTAATCCACGACTTCATTGGGGTTAAGGTCTCTGTGGTAGAGGCTAGAACCCAAAGGAACATCATTCTCTAATCCGGAAGATTCGACCTTGTTTATGGAATTTTGAGTAGGATCGCCAAGAGAATGATCTGCTATAGCTTCACCCTCTGACAGATTGAATGACCACGGCCAATGGCGTTTGATCTAAAGCAGAGGAGATTGATGACCATGGCCAATAGCATTGATCATATACAGCCTGCCATTGAAGACATCCTTCACAAGCGAAGGAATCAGTACTACCAGAGTTAATTCAGAAAGACAAAATAACTCCAATCCTCAACTATATTCCTATTACTGATTGCCCTTAAATCAATCCAACTGACTTCATTCCAATTTACAAATGCAAATTATGAATAGTTTCCTCTAATACAACAACCTTCTGATTTTCCTAACTAAGACCAGCAAGATAACTATAGCTTGCTTCAAGCCACAATCCTCGTGGGATCGACCCTGACTCACTCAGATATTACTTGAACGACCCAGTGCACTTACTGATATAGCTGTACGAAAGTGTGGGAATTCATGCACCATGCACCATAGAGTGAGTTGTGATCATAGTAGCATGTAGGGGGTTGATACCATAAGAATTGTCCATCTAAGGGTGGCTCTTCCTCACATGATTTTCCGTCCCATAGTATGAACCACTATTAGAGTTACTGATTCTTGCAATATTCTCACAACCATACAATTTGAAACCAAAAGGATAAGTGTTCATAGGAAAAGAGAAAATAAAAACAAAAAAGCTTTAAATAATTAAAAAATAAATATATTTACAATATTTATACTAAGTTAGACTAACAAGAAGAAAAAAAAGCTCATATCTACTAGCAAAAACAAAATGACAAGCACTCATTGCAAAATTCCCTAGAAAATAGTGTCAAAAACATGATAGGGTGTTAAAAACCAGTTTAAAAATTTTTAAGTTAGAAAGCTCAAGTTTTATTGTAGATAATTTTAAACCAGAATTCAATACTATCAAAATTTGATCAAAAGAGTGTCACAAATCAAATTACTACCGAAACTTTAATCCTAGGTCATCATCCGTTGAATCATAATGTAATACATGATCATTGGCTATAACAAACCAGGGGGTTTAATTGTAATTAACAAAAATTAAAATGATTAAAAACTAAAAGCATAATTAACAATTAAAAACTGAATGGCAAGAATGTAAAGTAAATGAAAACTAAGAAAACTAAATATCAAGCAAATATTAAATTGCAAAAATTAAAATAACAACAGTACTAAGAAGCAACTAAATTAAACTAAGAGTAATTAAGACAATTACTAGGAAAGAAAGTGAATTCAAATTCTAAAAAAGTGTAGCCTAGTGTTTCGGATTTAGGGATAAGGGTTGAAAAGGTTCTGAATATGACTTTAAATTGTTATGGTTGGAAAAAAAGGTGTGACAGATCTCACATTAGCCTACTATGCAACAACTTTGCCAGTTTGTCTATATTTAAATATTACATTTGATCAGGAGCATACTGATGCCGAATAAGAAAAGAAATGTATTTCCTATAACGTGTTTATCATTGTTGGAGAATTTTGGCAGCATAAGTAACAGAAGTTGGAATTATGCTAATTTGACAATATAATATTGCAACTTGGCCTTGGTTGCCAAATTACTCGCATCTATAATGGTATCGACATTGATCTAATTCACCACCTTGTACACTTGTACACTTAACCGCTCAACAAATATTATAATTCTTCAAAGTAACCCTACCTCCTTGTTGGGATATTTTACACCAATATCAAGCTCCAAATTGCCAAAGTATGAGAAAGTGCTTTATAGGAAAATACTTTTTTGGAATGCGTCATCTCTAAGTTGAGTGAGCATAATGATTTGAAATCTCTACAGTTTGGCTAGCAAAATTTGCAAATTGTAGTAACGTTACTGCCAAAGGTTGCGTTGTTGATGGCATCAAGATTGGATGACTATCTAGAACAATATCTTCATCTTTGCTACCACGAAAAGCATTTATCCATGGAACCTTCTCATCATTATTAGATGAAAAATCAACATGAGCATCAACAACATTACCATCTCACATAGGCACCTATTAGACAAGAGTCGCACAAACATCGTTGTGATGATAATCATCTCATTAGATTGGATAATGTACTCGAACATCATTCAAACATACATATCATTTTCAATCCAAAAAATTATGTAATAGAATCTTCAACTAGTAAACTTAGCCGAGCACATATTTGAGAAATTTGCTTACTACTAAGATGATCCAAATTTACTGAAATAAAGAGTAAATATCCAAAATGGTCCTTGAAATTCAAATCGCTACCCAATTTAGTCTCCCACTTTAATGAATGGCCAACTAAATCACCGAAACTCCAAAATGTGCATCCCAATTAGTCCCTTGGTGAAGTGCAGTCTAAACATTGTTAATGTAAAATGTCAAGTGCCAAGTTAGCATTGGACAAAATGACATCGTTGAAGGAAGGACACCCTAAACGAGAGAAAACAACGTTGTATCAACATCTCCTCTTAAAATAAAAAATTCACAATGGTCCTCTAGTATTAACAATGTTTTCCACCAAAAACCTCAAAGAAACCTTCTCTTCTTCCTAATCCCTTCGTTCTCCGCGCTCATCCTTGGAATTCATTCTCCTTGGTAAACAAAGCATTGGCTTTGCATACTGTCGACAGTGAAAGGTAAGGGTTATGTTGAAGCTTCTCTTTTGTTGTATTATGATGAGGTTTTTTGGTACTTCTGTGTATATGAGTAGCTTAGAATGTTGGCATTGTGTGTCTTATACTTAAAATATGCATAGTCGTTTCTATTAGTGACAACATGTCAGGATTTAAGGTTTCTAATATGAACTTTCTTATCAATGTGATCATAACGTGGATTAAACTATACCCATTAAGAACAAAATATTCTTATAGTTCATTTTTTTAATATTATAACTATAGGAGAATTTTTCTCTTTTGCAACATAGTTGTTTAATCACAAAATAACTAATGAACTTTGTTTTTGCATTGTCTTTTCAATTTCAGATGTCTAATCAATTGAAATTTATTTTTTACCATGATGAAAAGATTAAAACACAGCCTGATGGAAGTGTTATCTACACATCTGACTTGTATCATGAATGGGTTGGAGTCGATGAAGACTCCCTTGACGTGATTGCAGTAACAAGTTATTACAGAAAATTAGGCTGTGACAAGACTGATGCATGTTCATTTTTGGACCCTAATGAAGGATTTGGAATTCGACCTCAGGAGACAAGTAATGAGGACCTTAGGGATATGATTAGCCATTTCCACGGGAATAACAACGTGATCCACATCTATTTTGAGTATAGACCTCAGCTCCTGATATAATTGACGTATAGAGTTATGTGAGACTAAAGATGATGATCATCCTGCTATTGGTCAGAAGGCTAGAATGAAAGAGACGGAAGAAGTTAGAGTAGAAGATGTGGAAGCTATGAAGGAAACCAGTACAATATTAAGCCAACTTTGTGAACCAATTACATGTGACACCCCAATTGAGCCTAAGTCCACTGCTCCAAGCCCACTTTCCCTATCCCCACTTCCCCCAAGCCCACAACCCCGAGGCCCACTTTTCCCAAGCCTACTTTCTCCAAGTCCACTTTCCCTAAGCCCACTTCACCAAAGTCTATTGCACAAAAACCTAATGCACCACCCAAGTCTAGTGCACCCAAGACAACTGCCCACAAACTCATTGTCCCCAAATCTTGCTCACAGGAGAAATCCACCTTTTCTAACCTTAAATATACTGCTCACAAGACAGCCAATAGTGATCCTAAACCTCTATCCTAACCTAATCATATTGCTTCTCATCTAATTCCTATGATTCTACAGAGGATGTAACATCCTTACTGTCAGAATTTCACACTTCTAGCTGCGCCACTCTGGTAGTACAGATATTACGACGATTTTCATACTTTTTATTTTTTTCGCACATACATACATACAAATTATCATAATATTATTATATCCAAAATCAGAATAATTATGCAAGCATATATATGTATACAAAGTTATCTCACAAGAATCACAACTCCTATTTCTCTTGACAAAGATGTAAATAACAATAACAGAGGCGAGGAAAAAACTATAACTATATATACAACCAGATGCACAAAAGAAAACTTCATGAGCTACCTCGTCCATCCTGAAAAGAAAAGTCTGTAGGGGGATGAAAACCTAACCACACGATCTCACCAGAGGAGTTACAAAATTGTCATAAGAAGATATGTGTAAGAAAAATAATGTATTTCAACCACAGTGATTATCGCTCGTTTTATGAATCTTTTCAAAAACCAATAGTTACTTATTCAAAACCCAAATTCATATTTCTATTATAAAATCTTAAAAGTTACTTAAACTGCATGAATGACCAATCTGTTCCAAGCATAGGTTCATTAAGTCTATGCTAAACCAGTTTAATTTTTTATACTTTACTAAACCTTAAACGTAAATCAATCACGGCTTCCAACCCACCACATAATCAATCACGGCCTTTGGCCCAAGCACCACAAGTCAATGTGCGTATCAACCTTTACCAACTTACCAAATTACGGCCTCTAGCCCAACCAATCACGGCCTTTGGCCCAAAACATAATCGAATCTCGGCCTCCGGCCCACAATAATATCAAATCTCAGCCTCTGGCCCAAAACAATATCAAATCTCAGCCTCCGACCCCACGTATAATCACTTACAAGCCACCATATTCCAAACAAATGAATCACAATTACAAGCAATCAAATAGACAAACAAACAATCACACATAAAGAACAATTATGACAATAGTACAATTAGTAGTTACACGAATTATCAATTAGGCAAACCAAATTAATTATGCACACCCAAAAAATCACAAACAAATACAGTATGATGCATGTCTATCTTACTGGCCATGAGCTCACGCATCGGTTATCTTCACACTCTTGGGATATAGTGCCCGTCACACTCTTGGGATATAATACCATCTACACTCTTGGGATATAGTACCCGCCACACTTCATAAACAGAAAGAGAGTACGATGCAACCAAAAAGGGAAACATATCATACACAACCAAGATCAAAAGCAAAGCCGCAACTTAATATAATCATTTCTCAATCAAACCCCATCATAATCATAATTACCATCTCTCAGGGATAAAGTGTCCAGCAAACTCTTGGAATACAGTGTCCGACACACTCTTGGGATATAGTGTCAGGCACACTCTTGGGATATAGCACCCGACACACTTTTCAATTATAATCATTATCATCATCAAACTCATCATTAAAATAATCATAATTAAGCATAATCAGGATCATAACCAAATCCACAATTCTATATAATCACATCAATTATAAGATTAATTATTCTCATGCAACAAGAGAAGAAATCCTCAATCCCAACTTGCCTATTCGCTCTGGAATATAGGACCCGCCACACTTTTCAAACAAAATCCTCATTAATCATAAATACACAAGCGAGACAAACCTCCGTCCTTGCCAATCCATCCATTCAGGCCATAAATAGTCAACATTAATATCTTTTAGCAATATCATAAGTTACTAAACTTGGTAACCGCCAATTCATTGTTAACTTATCAAGCTTAAGTTCATTAATCATAATCTCTTGTCAATTATCAATTTCATTACCTTATGAGTAGGATAACACTACCGTCCTTACTGCGGGCGAGACGAACCACTATCTCTACAACTATTTCATCCGATTTAACCAAGCGTTTATCCGGAAATAATTCAATTTAATTCATTAGACTTAGCCACACTCTATCCAGAGCTTAAAAACAAGTTATCAGACTTAATTTAGGGATTACAAGGGTTTACAAGCTTGATAGGAAGGTTAAACAGTCAAAAATAGTTTTTTTTAAGAAAACAGGGTGTGTACCCACACACACAACTGTGCCCACACACAGATCATACTATCATTCCCGACGGGTGCTGATGTGTGGAAAGCGATCCAACACAAAACTCACCGGCAAGTGTACCGGGTCGCATCAAGTAATAAAACTCACGGGAGTGAGGTCGATCCCACAAGGATTGAAGGATTGAGCAATTTTAGTTTAGTGGTTGATTTAGTCAAGCGAATCAAGTTTTGGTTGAGTGATTTTGTATCCAACAGTAAGTAAATGACAGAAAATGTAAAGGGGGAGGGAAGAATTGCAGAAATTAAAGAGAACTGAAAGTAAAAGAGCTGAATCTTAAAGAACAAGAAATTAAATGACTGAAACTTAAAGTGCAAGAAATGTAAATTGCAGTAACTTAAAGTGCAAGAAATATAAATTGCTTGAATGGAAAAGGGATTTGAGGACTGGGATTTCAGAATTTAAGCAAGGGAAATTAAATTGTAACAATTATCGAAGCAAGAGATGATTTGAGTTCTGTTAGATCTCAAACAGAAAGGGAAAGTAAATTGCAGCAGGGGTTCACAGAAGAACCAAAAGGAAACTGGGATCTCAAGACTCCAGAGACTAGATAGCAAAGTCTAGATCTCAATTTGCCTTCCCAGATCCAAGTTCACAAAGCAATTAACAAGAAATTAAAGAGGAAGCAGTAAAGGAAATTGGATTCAACTCAATTATGCAGTGAGGTAATCAAAGAGATCTTAAATGGAGATTGAGACAGAAATCCCTCAATTCTTCACATCCAAGATTCAAACAAGAAAAGTAAAAATGCTCAAGCAAGAACAAGGAAGAAGAGAGATCAATTCTCCTTCCCAATTCTCTAAAATCTCAGTTCAAAGCTCTCAGAGAAAATGAAATTTCAAAAAGTGAGAATTCAAAAATCAAAAGAAGGGTCCTCATTACATCAAACTATCTCCTATTTATACACTTTCTATTCTTGGATTTTGGAATTTGGATGGGCTTTTGATTTGGTGAAGAAATGAATTAAATTGGATTTTTAATCCAATTTTGAGCCTATGAGAAAGTGGCTTCCAGGAGACTGCCCTGCCCTTGTGGAGGGCAGAGCAGGAAATGGTGCATGCGGCCTCGTGAGTGTGATGGGCATTCAAGATGCTGCAGGATGCTGCCCTGCCCTTGTGGAGGGCAGGGCAGAGTTGCCATGGTGCGCCAAATGCTGCCCGTGCGTGCATGTTGCTGGCCGAGTGTTCACGTCCTGGCCGTGCCAAGATGTTGCGCCATGCACCAAGAAATGCTGCCCTGCCCTTGTGGAGGGCAGGGCAATGTGCCAAAGGTGAAGTCCCACGTTCGAAACTCGGTGGAGGCACACGTTGCTCCTTTTTCCTTGGTTTTCTTGGCACCAGAGTAACGCCTAGTTCCTTGCTTCCTCATGGTGCCGTGTTCGATTCTTGGAGATTGAAAGCAAGCCAATTTTTGCTTATTTCCTTGTGGTGGAGTGCTACTTCTTTCCTCCTTGCTCTTGGGTTCGAAACCCATAGGAAGCACTAGGAAGCAATTTCCTTTGAATTATTTTCCATGAAAGCCCGATATTGCTCTTGAGGAGGGCAGGGCAGAGTTTTTGCTTCCTTTGGTTCTTGGCATCAAATTGTGCTCCGCCCTTGTTGTGGGCAGGGCAATGTTGCTTTTCAAGGCTTGGTTCAATATGTTGCTCTCCTGGAGGGCAGTGTGCTCTTGTGGAGGGCAGTGTTTGCCTCCTCCTTCTTTGTTGCACCACACTTCTCATTTCTTGGTCACACTTCTTAAGCCACGTTTTTCTTCTTTTCTTCCTTTCTTCACCTACAAGAAACCAAAACAACCAATCAAAGTATCTCTAAATTCATAAGGTTTATAATTCATTAAAAATCAATTAATTTTAGCTCAAACCTCATGATTTAGCATCAATTTAATGGTGGTTGTTTGATTTAAAGAAGTTATGCATTTTCATTCCAAATTGCTTACTTAGGATGCAAGAAAGTGCATAAAGACTAGTGAAACAAGTGAAATTAGCTTGAAAAATGGGTATATGATGACTTGTCATCACAACACCAAACTTAAATCTTGCTTGTCCCCAAGCAAGCATCAAAATTAAGAGGAAATGAAATGAAAAAAGAAAAGTATACATATCCTTATTAGGCATATAGCAGAACTTGATTCATGGAGTTTTTATGCAGACAATGATAACTCAGTTATTGGTTGCTGTTACATAATATACACTTTTCCTCAAAGGCTTACTAAACTTGCTGTTATAAGGTTTACTCTTTACTTGCTTCCTTCCTAACTTTTTATTCTTCTATGAAGGCTTGGTGTCCAATGTTGCAGTAGCCTTTGGCTTTATTTTTACTCAACATCTTTCCACCACAGACACATGGCTCACTATTTCCTCCTAGGATCATTGATGCCCAGCATCTCTTTGGATAACTAAATGTTCTGTATCTAAGTTGCTCTTTATTGTGGACTTTCAATTGGCCATCCCAAATCAGTTGATCTAAGTGACCGGATTTTGAAATACCCCTCAGAATTTACTTGTCCAAGCATATCCTAGTACAAGAACACCACAGGCATGTGTCCTAGGGTCCAAGCTATTGGTGTCCAGCCTTTATTCTTTGTTTTTCTTGCCACATTGGCTTTTTCTTCTTCCTTTTCTTTCTGTTTTATTTTGTTCTTAAGGGATTTTTTTTCTTTACTGATAGGAACCTTTATAACAGCAAGCTAGCTCACACTTCAATGAAAATGACATTATGCAGCAATTATTTCATGAGTTATGCATTTAATCAAACACATACACCACCATTAACTTCCATTCTAACTTATGCAACATTGGATATTTACTTTCTAATTCAAATATTTCTCTTTTTTTTTCAAGCAGATGGGAAACAAAACAAAATTCAAGCTAAGTGATGAATGACAAGCACTTATGCAAATAAGCATTCTTAACAAACAACTTCACTTGCAACTAGATAAACACTTTAGCAAGATATATAAGGGTTCCCAGATTCAAGGCAATTTATAGCAGCAAGGAGTAAGTTTAGATACAACCTTTGAAGTTGCAGCCCTTTGATTCTTCCTTCTGTTGTATCCCTTTTGAGTCACAATGCAAATTGTCTTCAATTGTTGGCTAATTTCCTGCATAATTCTCAAAAGTTGCTTGCTTCTCAAGCCCTTAAATTAATGGTTAGTATGCATAAATTGAGTGTGTCTTTTGGATTTATTTTGGTGTGGGAACACCAAACTTAATTGCTTGCCACTTCCTCTGATGCAACATGTTAACCATATGTGAAACCTTGTATCCTTGCTAAAGGTTATGGAATTAAAGCTAAAAAAACAGTTAAATAGTTGAATAATTTGTCTGATTGCTTGGAGCTAGCATTGCGCAGGAAGTGAGAATGTTCTTTTAAATGAGATTTTGGTGGAACACCAAACTTAGAATACTTCATTCTCCCTTAAATTGTTTTGGTGTGCAACACCAAACTTAGCTCCTTACAATACAGACCAATTATTCAACCTTTTTATTGAAATAGCTATGAAAAGAAACTACATCAGGTTGGGTTGCCTCCCAACAAGCGCTCTTTTAATGTCACTAGCTTGACATTCCTTATTCTTGCTCAACTTCCAAAGTGTTTCAGGATCAAAAGGTGTGGATTCATTGCTCCTTCCTCCTGTCGCAAAAGCAGAAACACAAATAGAACCAGAAACTAAAACAGAGCACTCTGTAACTTGAGTGCAGAGAGACTTAGTAGAGGCAAAGTCTCGAACAGTTAGTGTGTTAGTTAAAAATAAAGAAAAAGTGCTTGATCTAGACCACCACTTCACTTAATCATTGTCAATCTATTTCAAACCCCGGCAACGGCGCCAAAAACTTGATGTGTGGAAAGCGATCCAACACAAAGTTCACCGGTAAGTGTACCGGGTCGCATCAAGTAATAAAACTCACGGGAGTGAGGTCGATCCCACAAGGATTGAAGGATTGAGCAATTTTAGTTTAGTGGTTGATTTAGTCAAGCGAATCAAGTTTTGATTGAGTGATTTTGTATCCAACAGTAAGTAAATGACAGAAAATGTAAAGGGGGAGGGAAGAATTGCAGAAACTAAAGAGAACTGAAAGTAAAAGAGCTGAATCTTAAAGAACAAGAAATTAAATGACTGAAACTTAAAGTGCAAGAAATGTAAATTGCAGTAACTTAAAGTGCAAGAAATATAAATTGCTTGAATGGAAAAGGGATTTGAGGACTGGGATTTCAGAATTTAAGCAAGGAAAATTAAATTGCAACAATTATCAAAGCAAGAGATGATTTGAGTTCTGTTAGATCTCAAACAGAAAGGGAAAGTAAATTGCAGCAGGGGTTCACAGAAGAACCAAAAGGAAACTGGGATCTCAGGACTCCAGAGACTAGATAGCAAAGTCTAGATCTCAATTTGCCTTCCCAGATCCAAGTTCACAAAGCAATTAACAAGAAATTAAAGAGGAAGCAGTAAAGGAAATTGGATTCAACTCAATTATGCAGTGAGGTAATCAAAGAGATCTTAAATGGAGATTGAGACAGAAATCCCTCAATTCTTCACATCCAAGATTCAAACAAGAAAAGTAAAAATGCTCAAGCAAGAACAAGGAAGAAGAGAGATCAATTCTCCTTCCCAATTCTCTAAAATCTCAGTTCAAAGCTCTCAGAGAAAATGAAATTTCAAAAAGTGAGAATTCAAAAATCAAAAGAAGGGTCCTCATTACATCAAACTATCTCCTATTTATACACTTTCTATTCTTGGATTTTGGAATTTGGATGGGCTTTTGATTTGGTGAAGAAATGAATTAAATTGGATTTTTAATCCAATTTTGAGCCTATGAGAAAGTGGCTTCCAGGAGGCTGCCCTGCCCTTGTGGAGGGCAGAGCAGGAAATGGTGCATGCGGCCTCGTGGGTTTGATGGGCGTTCAAGATGCTGCAGGATGCTGCCCTGCCCTTGTGGAGGGCAGAGCAGAGTTGCCATGGTGCGCCAAATGCTGCCCATGCGTGCATGCTGCTGGCCGAGTGTTCACGTCCTGGCCGTGCCAAGATGCTGCGCCATGCACCAAGAAATGCTGCCCTGCCCTTGTGGAGGGTAGGGCAATGTGCCAAAGGTGAAGTCCCACGTTCGAAACTCGGTGGAGGCACACGTTGCTCCTTTTTCCTTGGTTTTCTTGGCACCAAAGTAACGCCTAGTTCCTTGCTTCCTCATGGTGCCGTGTTCGATTCTTGGAGATTGAAAGCAAGCCAATTTTTGCTTATTTCCTTGTGGTGGAGCGCTACTTCTTTCCTCCTTGCTCTTGGGTTCGAAACCCATAGGAAGCACTAGGAAGCAATTTCCTTTGAATTATTTTCCATGAAAGCCCGATATTGCTCTTGAGATGGGCAGGGCAGAGTTTTTTCTTCCTTTGGTTCTTGGCATCAAATTGTGCTTCGCCCTTGTTGTGGGCAGGGCAATGTTGCTTTTCAAGGCTTGGTTCAATATGTTGCTCTCCTGGAGGGCAGTGTGCTCTTGTGGAGGGCAGTGTTTGCCTCCTCCTTCTTTGTTGCACCACACTTCTCATTTCTTGGCCACACTTCTTAAGCCACGTTTTTCTTCTTTTCTTCCTTTCTTCACCTACAAGAAACCAAAACAACCAATCAAAGTATCTCTAAATTCATAAGGTTTATAATTCATTAAAAATCAATTAATTTTAGCTCAAACCTTATGATTTAGCATCAATTTAATGGTGGTTGTTTGATTTAAAGAAGTTATGCATTTTCATTCCAAATTGCTTACTTAGGATGCAAGAAAGTGCATAAAGACTAGTGAAACAAGTGAAATTAGCTTGAAAAATGGGTATATGATGACTTGTCATCAGGTGCGTATGTACCATACGGTGTGTGCACACAGGCTTGTAAACCCATTCTGATGGGTGCCCACGCACACCGGCCAAATTTTCTGATTTTCTACAAAATTTGAAATTTCATTTTTTAACACTAGTTTTCAAACGTTCATAACCTCTTCTATAAAATTTTATTTTCCTTCATTCTTAAACCATTTTAAACATCTTTTCACTAACTTTAATTTAAGACAACCTTCATCCAATTCCAAACTTTGAGTCTCAAGTTATGGCCTGTCGAAGTTGGTTAAAAATCCATTTTTACCAAATTCTGAAAAATGTCATTTTCACAAAAACTCCAATTTACTTTACTCCAAAGTCCAAACCATCACAAACCATCACTATACACCAACAATACATATTTCTCAATATTCAATCACCTTCTAACCATTCAAGCCTAATCAACCAATTTTCAATCAAGTCCATAACATATCACACTTATACATCCACAATCACAACCGAAACTAACAAATCAATCATTCAACTTATTCTCATTAATTCAACAACATATCACATGTGGCAATGCCACCACATACCTCAACTTACCAAGTAGGGGAATGCCTCAGCCTATCATGGCCTTGAGCCCAAACTCTCACATCAAACTTCATTCAACTTAATTTCATAGCTCACTATAAGATAATAAAAATTACAATATTCATTTACTTATCAAACATACATTCTCAACCATCATCAATCACAACATTTACACTAATTCATCATTCAATCATATCATCAATCATACATACCAATTCATAAGACTCATATAATTACCAAAAATATAATATTGATATCAATTTATAACAATTATTGGTAATAAAATAGTTTTAAGAAAAATCCTACCTTGTTGACGGCAATTTTTCAACACTTGTATTTCCACCCTGAAAAGACCCAAACTTTGATCAATCCTCCATGTCTCTCCACCAATTGATCCAAAATTAACCCAAGCATCAAATCAAGCCTCAACAAAAGCTCAGCCACTACATTAAGTACCAAATTCGCACAAAATTAAGTAAGCAACGCTAATTTTACCAAATTCCACACATAATTCAATTAGGGCTCACATATATAGTGGAATTAAAGGGAAGAGAGTTTTCTTACCTCATACCACATAATCTTATGTCAAATCCCCTCAAGAATTAGTGGTTCAGCTTCTCCTAAACATCGAAATCACAAAAATCTCAACACCACATACCCAAAATGTGAATTCAGAGGAGAAACAAAAAATAGAGCAATAATTTCAAAGTTTCTTACAACAAATTTTAGATAGAAATGAAGAGGGAGTCAAGATGAACGTGTAACTGCAAACGGGTCATCAATCGGAGTTACAGTTTGGAAGTTATGAGCAAATAAAAGTGATGATAAATAGTGACACTTAGGACATTGGCTCTCTTCCTCTCTTCTCTCTTTCAACTGCTCCCTCACTCTCACTAAAGCAAATGAGGCTAAAATATGCTAAGGGTGAGGGATTTTGTATCTTGGGTTTGGGCTTTGGGCCCAATATGGGCCCATTTATGATTTTTGGTCCGTTAGCCCTATCTTGGGCCAAAACCTTTAAGTTAAATGTCCAAATTTTTGTTTTAAATTTGTTTTCCTTGTCATTCATAAAACAAAGTTCAAAATCTCAAATAAATCATATTTAGTTTTCAAAAATCTGGAGTCTTACAGAGGATAGTTTATACAAGCCACATATGCCACTTGGTTATGTAAACTCAAACAGTGATAATGATAATGATATTGGTCCATCCAATTTTAGGAGAAAAATGAAGGCTATCAAAAACAATGAAAAAGGCAAGGAAAAAGTTGTTGGTGATGAAAATGATCTCCCTCATAATTGATGTATCTAATTATGAGAAGGAGGTAGATGATGATGAGGAAGTGAACCTACAATGTATGTATATTATAATTAAATCCATTTAATTATGTTTTTTTTTTTGCCATTGATGTAATGCATGAGCTTGTGTGGCAATGTCATTTTCTTATGACTCTTGATAATCTGATGAACTCAAGACTCCACCAAACTCTGAAGATGAGGTATACCCAACTGTAAATCCCATCTTTAATGATGCTGCCAAGTTTCGGCATACGAGGTTAGAACTCGGAATGGAGTTTACCACTAGAGATGCTTTCAAGAAAGGGGTTAGAAATTATACATTACAAGAGGATAGGAGTGTTAGGTACAAGAAAAATGATACTACTATATATAGAGTGGCATGCAAAAATGAGGATTGTCCCTGGCTATTATTTTGCTCTTATAACAAAAGGAATGAATGTTGGCAAATTAAGACTTTAAATGATTATCATACATGTGAGAGGACTTTCAAGAATAGATGTGCAACCAAGTCTTGGGTGACTGATATATTGGTTAAGAAGGTCAAAAAGTACCCTACTTTTAGACATTGTAAGATTTTTAGTTACTTTAAAGCAAAAATTAGAATACAATTGTCTAGGACAACAATTACAAGAATTTTGGGAGATGCTAGAAAGATAGGAAGAGGTTAGAAGATGCATAATAAGTTAAACTAAGGGAGTATGCAGAGGAGCTTTTGAGGTCTAATTCGAGTTCAACTATCAAATTAGGTGTAAGCTTGATGTCTAATGGAAAAGGTATATTAAAAGGTTTTATGTTTCTTTGGATGGATATAAAAAGAGTTTTACAGGTGGTTCTAGACCCTTGATAGGACTGGATGGTGCTTTTTTGAAGACCTATTGTGGAGGTTCGTTGCTATGCGCCATAGGTTGGGATGCAAATAATCATATATACCCAATTTCATAGGCTGTTGTACATGTAGAGAATAAAGACAATTGGAAGTGATTTTTGGAGCTCTTACATGAAGATATTGGAGACCACAGAGAACATGGTTGGTGTTTCATCTCTGACATGCAAAAGGTACCTTATAGGGTTTATTTAGAAGTACAATATATAGGCATAAGGATCATCTAGAATTAATGCATACTATTTTAAGGATGACTTTTAATTAATAATCAATAATTGAAGGATTTGTTTGTGTTAAGTTAGATTAACTTTAAAATGATTTTGTTGTGTTGTAGAGTTTGATCCCAGCATTGTAGGAGATTATGCTAGGCACACATCACTGATTCTATGTGTGCCATCTGTGGCCAAATTTTCAAAAGCAATGGAAGGAGAATCACCTCAAGAGCTTACTTTGGAAGTGTGTTAAAGCACTAACTATCCAAGACTTCAATAGGCATATGCAGTAACTAAAGAGCGTGAATAAGAAGGCGTGGACGTACTTAAACAAGTTTTCTAGGAAGACATGGACCAGAGCTTACTACAAGAATTTTTTAAAAATAACAATGTATGTAACATGTGTGAGGTATTCAATATTGCTACCAAACCATACAGATGCAAGCCCATATTGACTTTACTAGAGGAAATTAGGAGGTATTCCATGACTAGTATGGCAAGAAACAAACTGAAAATGGTTAGCTATATGAGACACTTACCTCTAATTCAACAAATTAGACTTGCCAAGGAGAGGTATCACAGCATGTGTCAAACACTAATGTGATCTAGAGTTGTGGCTGAGGTCATGTTTGAAGTGCATGGTGAACCTCATAATGTGGTGGTTAACTTAGAAAACCAAGCATGTAGCTGTAGGTCTTGGCAGATAATTTTGTTTCTTTGTGTATCATTTTGTATGGTTGAATGGTAACACACCTATCCTAAACACTTATATCATTATTGTTGGTGTTTGTTAAGATTACCTTGTTGTCATACAATAGCTACAATTGCATGCATGAATGGTAAGCCTGAGAATTATTATGTCCATGCATGGCTAATAATGGGATCCTACAACAAGACTTATGAGTACTATATCAACCCTGTGAGAGGCCAAAAATTGTGGGATACCTCACAATACCTTCATTGTTTACCACCCATAAGAAGAAAGTCTTGTGGAATGCCATCACATTTTGCAAGCAAAAAAATGCACATGAGGCACATGTTGGGGGGAGCTAGGAGCGCACTTTAATAAAATTGAAGAGAAAATATGGCAAATTCACTTATGGAATATGTGGAGATGTTGGTCACACTATAAGAGGTTGTGCAATAACAGAAAACCCCAAGGCTGATGAGCTAGCCGTTGCTGCAAAATATGCTAATGATGGTGAAAATAAAGGTGAAGCTAGTGCCGAAGGTCAAGAAGGTGAGATTGTTGCTGGAGGAGGTGAAGCTGGTGCTGAAGGTGGTAAAGTTGAAATTCAAGTAGAAGCTGCTGCTAAAAGGGGTCAAAGTGCTCAATAAGAAATCCCAACTTAGATAATTTATTATTATTATTATTATTATTATTATTATTATTATTATTATTATTATTATTATTATTATTATTGTCATTGGTATGATTAATCAGTAATGATATTGTTATTATGATATGATAGACTTCAAAGAATAGAAAGAAGGCCAACAAAGGACTTTTAATTACCAAAAGTGAGAGGCACAACAAACTTCCTATAAGGAGGACATCTACATCCACTATTGCTACTATTGTTCTCCTGCCAGTCGTTGGCTCATTGCTCCGTCATCGCCTCTCACAATCATGCATTCTCGTCACTCCGTCTGTCCGTCTGTCTCGCCACTCCGTTGTTTCTGTCGTTCTCTGCCTCTCCGTCTCTGACTCTCTCACGGTCTCGCCTTTGCAGTAAGAATTAATTTTATCAATTTGTAAATAATAATTTGATATTGTTTGAATAATTGATGTAAATTTGGATATTAATGTGAAAATGTGAATTTGAATATTTTATCTTGTTTGAATAATTAGATCATTGGATGATTTATGTTTGTGTATATTGATGTATAATTGAATTAGGATATTCATTTTGTTGCTGAAATTAATTTGAATGCTTTTTATAGTGAATCTCCTTATTGGAATATGCTATAAGATAAGGAATAATGTTGTAGGGTAGTCATTTTTTAGATTCACTGCAATTAATGGGTGGTTTGCGCCTTGGTGGCTTACTGAGTTACTGTCACTGCAGTTGTATTGTGTAATATCTACATTCTTTATTTTTTTACTATATACATTCTTAATTTGATATTATATTATTGTGTATTTTTCTTATTCTTTGGTTTATGTTTTGTATTTATAATTTTATATTGTACTTTTAAATTTGTATGGAATTGTGAATTATTTTTATTAATCAATTAACTTAGGTTTATAAATTTATCCTTTTAGTAATGGAAAAATATTTCAAAAGAACATTATCATCAGAGATTGGATCCCAAAATAATTTATCGACCTCTTCTAACAAACAGGACAACGACCAAACATTTCAAGTTATCATCCGAATGACAAAGATAAAATTAGATGTGCGTATTTGCAAAAAGGTCCTTGTCAACTAAGAAATCATAATTTTCCGCAAACTGCTTGTGATTCTTCTTTTTGAAGATTTAATCCTAATTGATTTAATGACTATGGCAACTGGTTAGAGTACACTATATTAAAAGATGTTTTTTTGTCTTTGTTGTTATCTTATGAAACTCAAGATTAAAGATGGTGATCAGTTTGTAACTAATGGCTTCTCAAATTGGAAAAAAAAAGAGAGACTATGGTGGGCGAAATTGTGATCACTACAACTTTGCACAACTAACCAGCAAGTGCACTGGGTCGTCCAAGTAATAAACCTTACGCGAGTAAGGGTCGATCCCACGGAGATTGTTGGTATGAAGCAAGCTATGGTCACCTTGTAAATCTTAGTCAGGCAGACTCAAATGGGTATGGGTGATATATGAATAAAACATAAAGATAAAGATAGAGATACTTATGCATATCATTGGTGAGAGCTTCAGATAAGCGTATGAAGATGCTTGTCCCTTCCGTCGCTCTGCTTTCCTACTGTCTTCATCCAATCCTTCTTACTCCTTTCCATGGCAAGCTTATGCAAGGGTTTCACTGTTGTCAGTGGCTACCTCCCATCCTCTCATTGGAAATGTTCAACGCACCCTGTCACGGCACGGCTATCCATCTGTCGGTTCTCAATCAGGCCGGAATAGAATCCAGTGATTCTTTTGCGTCTGTCACTAACGCCCCGCCTTCAGGAGTTTGAAGCACGTCACAGTCATTCAATCATTGAATCCTACTCAGAATACCACAGACAAGGTTAGACCTTCCGGATTCTCTTGAATGCCGCCATCAGTTCTTGCCTATACCACGAAGACTCTGATCTCACGGAATGGCTGGCTCGTTTGTCAGGCGAGCACTCGGTTGTCAGGCGATCAACCATGCATCGTGTATCAGGAATCCAAGAGATATTCACCCAATCTAAGGTAGAACGGAGGTGGTTGTCAGTCACACGTTCATAGGTGAGAATGATGATGAGTGTCACGGATCATCACATTCATCAAGTTGAAGAACAAGTGATATCTTGGACAAAGAACAAGCGGAATTGAATAGAAGAACAATAGTAATTGCATTAATACTCGAGGTACAGCAGAGCTCCACACCTTAATCTATGGTGTGTAGAAACTCCACCGTTGAAAATACATAAGAACAAGGTCTAGGCATGGCCGTGAGGCCAGCCTCCCAATGATCTAAGAACTAGATGTCCAAAGATAGATGAAAATACAATGGTAAAAGGTCCTATATATAGAGAACTAGTAGCCTAGGGTGTACAGAGATGAGTAAATGACATAAAAATCCACTTCCGGGCCCACTTGGTGTGTGCTTGGGCTAAGCAATGAAGCATTTTCGTGTAGAGACTCTTCTTGGAGTTAAACGCCAGCTTTTATGCCAGTTTGGGCGTTTAACTCCCATTTTGGTGCCAGTTCCGGCGTTTAACGCTGGGAAATCTGAAGGTGACTTTGAACGCCGGTTTGGGCCATTAAATCTTGGGCAAAGTATAGACTATCATATATTGCTGGAAAGCCCAGGATGTCTACTTTCCATCGCCGTTGAGAGCGCGCCAATTGGGCTTCTGTAGCTCCAGAAAATCCACTTCGAGTGCAGGGAGGTCAGAATCCAACAGCATCTACAGTCCTTTTCAATCTCTGAATCAGATTTTTGCTCAGGTCCCTCAATTTCAGCCAGAAAATACCTGAAATCACAAAAAAACACACAAACTCATAGTAAAGTCCAGAAAAGTGAATTTTAACTAAAAACTAATAAAAATATACTAAGAACTCAACTAAAACTACTAAAAACATACTAAAAACAATGCCAAAAAGCGTACAAATTATCCGCTCATCAAAACACCAAACTTAAATTGTTGCTTGTCCTCAAGCAACTGAAAATCAAATAAGATAAAAAGAAGAGAATATGCAATGAACTCCAAAAACACCTATGAAGATCAGTATTAATTAGATGAGCGGGGCTTTTAGCTTTTTGCCTCTGAATAGTTTTGGCATCTCACTTTATCCTTTGAAATTCAGAATGATTGGCTTCTTTAGGAACTCAGAATCCAGATAGTGTTATTGATTCTCCTAGTTAAGTATGATGATTCTTGAACACAGCTACTTCATGAGTCTTGGCCGTGGCCCAAAGCACTCTGTCTTCCAGAATTACCACCGGATACATACATGCCACAGACACATAATTGGGTGAACCTTTTCAGATTGTGACTCAGCTTTGCTAGAGTCCCCAACTAGAGGTGTCCAGGGTTCTTAAGCACACTCTTTTTGCCTTGGATCACAACTTTATTTCTTTCTTTTTCTTTCTTTTTCTCTTTCTTTTTTGTTTTTTTTTTCTTTTTTTTTGGCATTCACTGCTTTTTCTTGCTTCAAGAATCATTTTTATGATTTTTCAGATCCTCAGTAACATGTCTCCTTTTTTATCATTCTTTCAAGAGCCAACATTCATGAACCACAAATTCAAAAGATATATGCACTGTTCAAGCATACATTCAGAAAACAAAAGTGTTGCCACCACCTCAAAATAATTAAACTGTTATAAAATTCAAAATTCATGCAATTCTTTTTCTTTTTTCAATTAAGAACATTTTTTATTTAAGAAAGGTGATGGATTCATAGGACATTCATAACTTTAAGGCATAGACACTAATGATCATAAGACACAAACATGGATAAACATAAGCATAAATTTTCGAAAAACAAGAAAATAAAGAACAAGGAGATTAAAGAACGGGTCCACCTTAGTGATGGCGGCTTGTTCTTCCTCTTGAAGGTCTTATGGAGTGCTTGAGCTCCTCAATGTCTCTTCCTTGTCTTTGTTGCTCCTCTCTCATGATTCTTTGATCTTCTCTAATTTCATGGAAGAGGATGGAATGTTCTTGGTGCTCCACCCTTAGTTGTCCCATGTTGGAACTCAATTCTCCTAGGGAGGTGTTTAGTTGCTCCCAATAGTCTTGTGGAGGAAAGTGCATCCCTTGAGGAATCTCAGGGATCTCATGATGAGAGGGGTCTCTTGTTTGCTCCATCCTTTTCTTAGTGATGGGCTTATCCTCATCAATGAGGATGTCTCCTTCTATGTCCACTCCAACTGAATAACAGAGGTGACAAATAAGATGAGGAAAGGCTAACCTTGCCAAGGTAGAGGACTTGTCCGCCACCTTATAGAGTTCTTGGGCTATAACCTCATGAACCTCTACTTCTTCTCCAATCATGATGCTATGGATCATGATGGCTCGGTCTAGAGTAACTTCAGACCGGTTGCTAGTGGGAATGATTGAGCGTTGGATCAACTCCAACCATCCTCTAGCCACGGGCTTGAGGTCATGCCTTCTCAATTGAACCGGCTTCCCTCTTGAATCTCTCTTCCATTGGGCGCCCTCTTCACAAATGTCAGTGAGGACTTGGTCCAACCTTTGATCAAAGTTGACCCTTCTTGTGTAAGGATGTTCATCTCCTTGCATCATAGGCAAGTTGAATGCCAACCTTACATTTTCCAGACTAAAATCCAAGTATTTTCCCCGAACCATAGTAAGCCAATTCTTTGGATCCGGGTTCACACTTTGATCATGGTTCTTGGTGATCCATGCATTGGCATAGAACTCTTGAACCATTAAGATTCCGACATGTTGAATGGGGTTGGTAAGAACTTCCCAACCTCTTCTTCGGATCTCATGTTGGATCTCCGGATATTCACTCTTTTTGAGTGAAAAAGGGACCTCGGGGATCACCTTCTTCAAGGCCACAACTTCATAGAAGTGGTCTTGATGCACCCTTGAGATGAATCTCTCCATCTCCCATGACTCGGAGGTGGAAGCTTTTGCCTTCCCTTTCCTCTTTCTAGAGGTTTCTCCGGCCTTGGATGCCATAAATGGTTATGAAAAAACAAAAAGCAATGCTTTTACCACACCAAACTTAAAAAGTTTGCTCGTCCTCGAGCAAAAGAAGAAAGAAGAGAGTAGAAGAAGAAGAAAATGGAGGAGATGGAGGAGGCTTATGTTTCGGCCAAAAAGGGGAAGAAGTAGTGTTTAGGGTGTGTGAAAATGAAGAAGTGAAGAAGGGTTTATATAGGGGTTAGGGGAGGGGTAGGATTCGGTCATTATGGGTGGGTTTGGGAGGAAAAGTGGTTTGAATTTGAATGGTGAGGTAGGTGGGGTTTTATGAAGGATGGATGTGAGTAGTGAAGAGAAAGATGGGATTTGATAGGTGAAGGGTTTTTGGGGAAGAGGTATTGAGGTGATTGGTGAATGGGTGAAGAAGAGAGAGAGTGGTGGGGTAGGTGGGGATCCTGTGGGGTCCACAGATCCTGAGGTGTCAAGGAAAAGTCATCCCTGCACCAAATGGCATGCAAAAACACGTTTTGAGCCAATTCTAGCGTTAAACGCCGGGCTGGTGCCCATTTCTAGCGTTTAACGCCAGGTTCTTGCCCTTTCCTGGCGTTTAACGCCAGTTTGGTGCCCCTTTCTGGCGTTAAACGCCCAGAATGGTGCCAGACTGGGCGTTAAACGCCCACCTGCTAGCCTTACTGGCGTTTAAACGCCAGTAGGTTCTTCCTCCAGGGTGTGCTATTTTTCTTCCTGTTTTTCATTCTTTTTTTGCTTTTTCAATTGATTTTGTGACTTCTTATGATCATCAACCTACAAAAAACATAAAATAACAAAAGAAAATAGATAAACTATAATATTGGGTTGCCTCCCAACAAGCGCTTCTTTAATGTCAGTAGCTTGACAGAGGGCTCTCATGGAGCCTCACAGATACTCAGAGCAATGTTGGAACCTCCCAACACCAAACTTAGAGTTTGAATGTGGGGGTTCAACACCAAACTTAGAGTTTGGTTGTGGCCTCCCAACACCAAACTTAGAGTTTGACTGTGGGAGCTCTGTTTGACTCTGATTTGAGAGAAGCTCTTCATGCTTCCTCTCCATGGTGACAGAGGGATATCCTTGAGCCTTAAACACAAAGGATTCTTCATTCACTTGAATGATCAGTTCACCTCCATCAACATCAATCCCAACCTTTGTTGTGGCTAGGAAGGGTCTGCCAAGGATGATAGATTCATCCATGCACTTCCCAGTCTCTAGGACTATAAAATCAGCAGGGATGTAATGGTCTTCAATCTTTACCAGAACATCCTCTATAAGTCCATAAGCTTGTTTTCTTGAATTGTCTGCCATCTCTAGTGAGATTCTTGCAGCTTGTACCTCAAAGATCCCTAGCTTCTCCATTACAGAGAGATGCATGAGGTTTACACTTGACCCTAAGTCACACAGAGCCTTCTTGAAGGTCATGGTGCCTATGGTACAAGGTATGGAGAACTTCCCAGGGTCCTACCTCTTTTGAGGTAATTTCTGCCTAGACAAGTCATCCAATTCTTTGGTGAGCAAAGGGGGTTCATCCTCCCAAGTCTCATTTCCAAATAGCTTGTCATATAGCTTCATGATTGCTCTAAGGTATTTAGCAACTTGCTCTTCAGTGACATACTCATCCTCTTCAGAGGAGGAATACTCATCAGAGCTCATGAAAGGCAGAAGCAAGTCAAATGGAATCTCTATGGTTTCATTTTGAGCCTCAGATTCCCATGGTTCCTCATTGGGGAACTCAGTGGAGGCCAGTAGACGTCCATTGAGGTGTTCCTCAGTGGTGTTCACTGCCTCTCCTTCCTCTCCCAATTCGGCCATGTTGATGGCCTTGCACTCTCCTTTTGGATTTTCTTCTGTGTTGCTTGGAAGAGTACTTGGAGGGAGTTCAGTAACTTTCTTGCTCAGCTGTCCCACTTGTGCCTCCAAATTCCTAATGGAAGATCTTGTTTCCGTCATGAAACTTTGAGTGGTTTTGATTAGATCAGAGACCATGGTTGCTAAGTCAGAGGGGTTCTGCTTAGAATTCTCTGTCTGTTGCTGAGAAGATGATGGAAAAGGCTTGCCATTGCTAAACCTGTTTCTTCCACCATTATTGTTGTTGAAACCTTGTTGAGGTCTCTCTTGATTCTTCCATGAGAAATTTGGGTGATTTCTCCATGAAGAATTATAGGTGTTTCCATAGGGTTCTCCTAGGTAATTCACCTCTTCCATTGAAGGGTTCTCAGGATCATAAGCTTCTTCTTCAGATGAAGCATCCTTAGTACTGCTTGGTGCATTTTGCATTCCAGACAGACTTTGAGAAATCAAATTGTCTTGTTGAGTCAATATCTTGTTTTGAGCCAGAATGGCATTCAGAGTATCAATCTCAAGAACTCCTTTCTTCTGACTTATCCCATTGTTCACAGGATTCCTGTCAGAAGTGTACATGAATTGGTTATTTGCAACCATTTCAATTAGTTCTTGAGCTTCTGTAGGCGTCTTCTTCAGATGAAGAGATCCTCCAGTAGAGCTATCCAAAAACATCTTGGATAGTTCAGAGAGACCATCATAGAAAATACCTATGATGCTCCATTCAGAAAGCATGTCAGATGGACATTTTCTGATCAATTGTTTGTATCTTTCCCAAGCTTCAGAGAGGGATTCTCCATCCTTCTATCTGAAGGTTTGGACTTCCACTCTAAGCTTACTCAATTTTTGAGGTGGAAAGAACTTTGCCAAGAAGGCATTGACTAGCTTTTCCCATGAGTCCAGGCTTTCTTTAGGTTGTGAGTCCAACCATGTCCTAGCTCTGTCTCTTACAGCAAAAGGGAATAGCATAAGTCTGTAAACCTCAGGGTCAACCCCATTAGTCTTGACAGTGTCACAGATTTGCAAGAATTCAGCTAAGAACTGATGAGGATCTTCCAATGGAAGTCCATGGAACTTGCAATTCTGTTGCATTAGAGAAACTAATTGAGGCTTAAGCTCAAAGTTGTTTGCTCCAATGGTAGGGATAGAGATGCTTCTCCCATAGAAGTCGGGAGTAGGTGCAGTAAAGTCACCTAGCACCTTCCTTGCATTGTTGGCATTGTTGTTGTTTTCGGCTGCCATGGGTTCTTCTTCTTTGAAGATTTCTGTTAGGTCCTCTACGGAGAGTTGTGCCTTAGCTTCTCTTAGCTTTCGCTTCAAGGTCCTTTCAGGTTCAGGGTCAGCTTCAACAAGAATGCCTTTGTCTTTGTTCCTGCTCATATGAAAGAGAAGAGAACAAGAAAATGTGGAATCCTCTATGTCACAGTATAGAGATTCCTTGAGGTGTCAGAGGAAAAGAAAAATAGAAGGAAGAAGGAGAAGAATTCGAACTTAGTCAAACAGAGTTCAAATTGTGCATTGAGGAGGAGTGGTACTCCATAAATAGAAGGATGTGAGAAGAGGGGAAGAGGTTTTTCGAAAATTAATTAAAAAGATTTTAAAAACATTTTGAAAAACTTTTATTTGATTTTCGAAAATCAAGAGTGAGAAAGATATCAAGTAATTTTTGAAAAAGATTTTGAAATTAGAAATCAAAAAGATATGATTAAAAACTGTTTTGAAAAAGATGTGATTAAAAAGATATGATTGAAAAGATATGATTTGAAAAACAATTTAAAAAGATTTGATTTTAAAAATTAATGACTTGCCTAACAAGAAAAGATATGATTCAAACATTAAACCTTTCTCAACAGAAAAGGCAACATACTTGAATTGTTCAATCAAATCATTAATTGTTAGCAAGTATCTTTGAAAAAGGAAAGAAATTGATTTTGAAAAAGATTTGATTTTGAAAAACTTTGAAAACTTTGGAAAAAAAATTGATTTGAAAACAAAATCCTCCCCCTTTGAAAAACTTTGAAAACTTTGGAAAAAAAATTGATTTGAAAAACCCTGGCGTTAAACGCCCAGAATGGTGCACATTCTGGCGTTTAACGCCCAATGCACTACCTTTTTGGGCGTTAAACGCCCAACCAGGCACCCTGGCTGGCGTTTAAACGCCAGTCTGTCCTTCTTCACTGGGCGTTTTGAACGCCCAGCCTTTTCTGTGTAATTCCTCTGCTGCATGTTCTGAATCTTCAGTTCCCTGTACTATTGACTTGAAAATAGAACCAAGATCAAATAAACAATGCATGCAAGACACCAAACTTAAAATTAGACACTAGACTCAAACAAGAAACATAAAATATTTTTGGTTTTTATGCTTTTGAAATTTTTTTTTTTTGAAAATTATATGGAAATAGAAAATAAAGGTTTCAGAATTCTTAATTTGGATTCCAGGAATCATTGCAATGCTAGTCTAAGACTCCGGTCCAGGAATTAGACATGGCTTCACAGCCAGCCAAGCTTTCAAAGAAAGCTTCGGTCCAAAACACTAGACATGGCCAATGGCCAGCCAAGCCTTAGCAGATCATTGCTCCAACAGCAAGATTGATAGAAATCAACAAGCTCTTGTGATGATAAGTTGAAACCTCGGTCCAATAAGATTAGACATGGCTTCTCAGCCAGCCAGACTTCAACAGATCATCATGAAACTCTAGAACTCATTCTTAAGAACTCTGAAAAAATACCTAATCTAAGCAACAAGATGAACCGTCAGTTGTCCATACACGAAACAACCCCCGGCAACGGCGCCAAAAACTTGGTGGGCGAAATTGTGATCACTACAACTTCGCACAACTAACCAGCAAGTGCACTGGGTCGTCCAAGTAATAAACCTTACGCGAGTAAGGGTCGATCCCACGGAGATTGTTGGTATGAAGCAAGCTATGGTCACCTTGTAAATCTTAGTCAGGCAGACTCAAATGGGAATGGGTGATATATGAATAAAACATAAAGATAAAGATAGAGATACTTATGCATATCATTGGTGAGAGCTTCAGATAAGCGTATGAAGATGCTTGTCCCTTCCGTCTCTCTGCTTTCCTACTGTCTTCATCCAATCCTTCTTACTCCTTTCCATGGCAAGCTTATGCAAGGGTTTCACCGTTGTCAGTGGCTACCTCCCATCCTCTCATTGGAAATGTTCAACGCACCCTGTCACGGCACGGCTATCCATCTGTCGATTCTCAATCAGGCCGAAATAGAATCCAGTGATTCTTTTGCGTCTGTCACTAACGCCCCGCCTTCAGGAGTTTGAAGCACGTCACAGTCATTCAATCATTGAATCCTACTCAGAATACCACAGACAAGGTTAGACCTTCCGGATTCTCTTGAATGCCGCCATCAGTTCTTGCCTATACCACGAAGACTCTGATCTCACGGAATGGCTGGCTCGTTTGTCAGGCGAGCACTCGGTTGTCAGGCGATCAACCATGCATCGTGTATCAGGAATCCAAGAGATATTCACCCAATCTAAGGTAGAACGGAGGTGGTTGTCAGTCACACGTTCATAGGTGAGAATGATGATGAGTGTCACGGATCATCACATTCATCAAGTTGAAGAACAAGTGATATCTTGGACAAAGAACAAGCGGAATTGAATAGAAGAACAATAGTAATTGCATTAATACTCGAGGTACAGCAGAGCTCCACACCTTAATCTATGGTGTGTAGAAACTCCACCGTTGAAAATACATAAGAACAAGGTCTAGGCATGGCCGTGAGGCCAGCCTCCCAATGATCTAAGAACTAGATGTCCAAAGATAGATGAAAATACAATGGTAAAAGGTCCTATATATAGAGAACTAGTAGCCTAGGGTGTACAGAGATGAGTAAATGACATAAAAATCCACTTCCGGGCCCACTTGGTGTGTGCTTGGGCTGAGCAATGAAGCATTTTCGTGTAGAGACTCTTCTTGGAGTTAAACGCCAGCTTTTATGCCAGTTTGGGCGTTTAACTCCCATTTTGGTGCCAGTTCCGGCGTTTAACGCTGGGAAATCTGAAGGTGACTTTGAATGCCAGTTTGGGCCATCAAATATTGGGCAAAGTATGGACTATCATATATTGCTGGAAAGCCCAGAATGTCTACTTTCCAACGCCGTTGAGAGCGCGCCAATTGGGCTTCTGTAGCTCCAAAAAATCCACTTCGAGTGCAGGGAGGTCAGAATCCAACAGTATCTGCAGTCCTTTTCAGTCTCTGAATCAGATTTTTGCTCAGGTCCCTCAATTTCAGCCAGAAAATACCTGAAATCACAGAAAAACACACAAACTCATAGTAAAGTCCAGAAAAGTAAATTTTAACTAAAAACTAATAAAAATATACTAAGAACTCAACTAAAACTGCTAAAAACATACTAAAAACAATGCCAAAAAGCGTACAAATTATCCGCTCATCAGACTACAAACTCATGTTGGGATTCATGATAGCGCTCATAATCAAGATTGGAGAAAATGTGAAGCACTTATGAAGTCAAAATAACAAATCACTGCGGCTATTGAAAAACAATATGAGCAAGCTAAAAAGAATTATCAAATTCACATGACAGCAACAATTGATTGTATTAGATTTCTTTTGCGACAAGATTGGTCATTCATGGTAATGATGAGACAAATGATTCTGTTAATCAAAAAAAAAAGATTTTGGAACTTTTAAACTTTCTTGCACAACATAATGAAGAAATTGGTCGTTCTTTCAAACATACTCGTGGGAATCTTAAACTAATAGCACCCTCAATTCAAAAAGACATTGTAGAAGCTGTTGCAAGTGAAACAAAAAAAGTTATTGTTGATGATTTTGGGAATAAATTATTTATTATTTTGGTTGATGAAGCCCGCGACATTTTTATTAAGGAGAAAATGTCAATTTTCTTAAGGTATGCGAACAAAGAAGGACAAGTTAAAGAGAATTTTCTTGATCTTGTTCATGTTTCTAATACCAATGCATTATCTCTAAAATTAGCATTGGAGTCATTATTAGAAACATATAATTCAAGTTTATCAGGAGCACGTGGGCAAGGATATGATGGCGCAAGTAACATGCAAGGAGAATTTAATGGTTTGAAAACTTTGACATTGAAAAAAAAATTCTTAGGCTTTCTATGTACATTGCTTTATCCACCAAATTTAGTTAGCTCTTATAACGGTTACAAAAAAATAAGTTAAAATTACTTTGCTTTTTAATTTATTAACCAATTTGTGCAATGTTGTTGGAGTTCGTGTAAAAGAGATATACTTCGTGATAGTCAGATGACTAAGACAATTGAAGCACTAAAAAGTGCAAAAATTTCTAGTGAACGTGGTTTGAATAAAGAAATAGCTTAGAAAAGAGCTGGAGCCACTAGATGGGATTCACACTATAGAACTATACTTAGATTACTTTCTTTATTTCCTTTTGTGGTCAATGTTCTTGAATATGTTGAGGAAGATAGAAATAATTTAGAACAAAGAGTTGAAGCATGTCATTTATTGAATGTCATTCAATTCTTTGAATTCATTTTCAACTTGCACTTGATGAAAAATATCTTATAAGTTACTAGTGAGTTATCTCAAGTGTTACAAAGGAATGATCAAGACATTATAAATGCTATGGCATTAGTTAAAGTGTTTAAGCAATGGTTGCAAAATATAAGAGATGATGGTTGGTCTCTTGTACTTGACGAAGTCTCACTGTTTTGTGACAAACATAATATTATTGTTCTAATCATGGATGATATACTTGTGTCACAAAGAAGATCAAAATGCAAAACTCAAAAGATATCAAATTTGCATTATTTTCAAGTTGAGATATTCTATCAAGTAGTTGATATACAACTTCAAGAACTCAATAATTGTTTCACAGAGGTGAATACTGAACTGCTTTTTTTGAATTCAAGACACTCATTTTTTGCATTTGATAAGGAAAAGTTTATCCAATTAGCTCAATTCTATCCATTAGAATTTTTTTCCACTCAATTTTTGGCACTTGATAGTCAACTTGAAAACATATTAAATGTACGTTCTAATGATCAATTCTCATATTTAAATGAGATTGGTGTTCTTTCTCGATGATCAAAATAAAATATCTTTACATGATAATAATCATGAAATTTTCATTGAACTAACCACTTTTTTTAATTCATGTGAATGTTTGATATCTTTTTAAAAAAAAGGGTAAAAGAGGTTTGGATATAAATTTTCTTTCTTTCTTTAAAAGAAAAAGAACAAGCCAGTTGTTATATACAAAATCTGTTTATCACATATGAAAATAATTTTTTTGTTATCTTTTCATATTTTTAAATTTTTTTAGAAGCAATTTTGTCATTTTAATTATTTTTCAAAATATTTTTATCTTCGTATAATTCTTTGAATGATAATTTTTTGTCACTTACTATGTTTTAAATAAGAATTATTTAACAAGTTTCTTAAAGACAGATATTAAAATTAATATTAACATGTTAAATAAAGGTGAAAAATTTTATATTCATTCCACAATATCTGTGATATTTATCTGTATTTAATTTTAATTTTATAGATATAATCTTATCTACGTATCTATCGAATACGATTCACAGATAAATAGGATTGGATATCATATTTTAAAGATACATTTGTATATATCGTATATCCACATACCAAATTAAATAATAAAAATTATTACAAATAAATTTATAATGCGCAATTTTATTATGCTATAGTGTTTAAGTGTTTTCTTTTATTAGTTTCAATTTGTGTTTTACTCAGAATGTTGTCGTTAGAAGATTGGATAATTAGATTTGGTTGTTTTATTTTTATTATTATTAATATATGTTTATTTTTTGTTTCTATTATTTATAAAAATATTGCTTAAAAATATTTTAGAAATAAATATATCTAAAAAGGTAAAATAAAAGAAGTTTTTCAGTAATATTCAATATTCAATCTGATTCAATTCGTAACTTCATTCTTTTTAGAAAGACAGGTTAATTTTTTTTTCAATAATATTCGATATTCAATTTGATCGGATATGCAAATTTGTGGATTGAATCAGGGTTCAAAAAATAGTAAATACTTTATCCGATTCGATCCAAAATTTGATTCTATCTGATTCGCATATATCTTTAATGTTAAAGTTACCAATAAAAAAACTCTTTATAGAAAAAAGATGTAAAGTTTAGCTTTTTAATGTATTTATTGTGTATTTATTAATTAAAATAAAAATTTAGAAATTTCTACTTATAATAATATGTATTTTGGGGTCAAGGCATGAATAGATTTTCTTAGTTTTTTTTTTAATTATTTTGACAAGTATTATCTCTTTATCATATACTCTTTAAATAGAATCAAGAAAAAATATGTGAAAGAAAATATTGAATAATGATGGGATAGCAATGGGGTGGGTAGGGGCAGATTTTTGTCTATCCAATCCTGCCTCACCCTACCTTAACATTATACACCCCACCTCATGCCTACCTGTGGGTTTAAAAACCTTGCACCCTAACCTGTCCCGCTCCTATCCATTCTGTCAATCTTTTAATGTAACATTGAATCCAGCAAACAAAATCAAATTTCAAGAATTTACATCATTATACTAAATCATAAATAAATACACAACAAGAAAATAAAGCATTTATAACAAAAAATTTGTATCCAATTTAAAATTTTTACAAATTATGATTTTTTTCATAACAATAATTAGTTATTGTTACAAAATAAGAATATTTTGTAACAACAAAAAAATTTGTTACAAAAGATTTGAATATTTTGTAACAACGTGATTCCTTTTGTTACAAATTATATTGGCTTTCGTATCGAATTGTTGTTTTGTTACAAAATGTTGTAATGTTTTGTAACAAAAGATTATATTGGTGCAAAAATTAAAAATATTTTGTAACAAAAAATTAATTTGTCACAAAATACAATATTTTTGTAACAAGTTATTTATTTGTCACAAAATTCAAAAATTTTTTGTAACTAAAAAATTTTGTTTCACCATATTAAATGTAAGACTTCGAATTTTTAAAAATTAACAAAATGAGTTATTTATGATTTATTATATTTATTTAAGATTTTATACTCAAAAATTGGTTTTACTAAAAATATTTAAGTCAAATTAATGATAGTTTGAGTTTAAAAATTTTTTAAAAATTAAATAATAAATCATTTATAATTTATTATATTTATTCAAAATAAATTTTTAGAGATTTTAATATTAAACGGGGTATTTTCTTATTTATAATTTAAAGTTTTAGTAATTTAAAATAATGTAAAAAATCTATATAATTTGATTTAAATATTTGAGATTTTTAAATTCAATACTTTAATTTTTATGAATAAAAAAATTAACTTGATTATCTCTAATTTTATCTTAATTAGTGTTTATTTATAAATAATTTGTAAATTAATAATAAAATGATATTTTAAGAATAATTAATTTAATTTTCTCCAATTCTTAAAATTAGTATATTTATTTAAAAATACTTTGAGAATTTATAGTTAAATAATATCTTTATATAATTATTATTAAAAAAAATTAATTTTCAATTACTATACTATTATTTTTTATTAAAAATACTTAAATTATCCAAACCTTAACCTTATTACAACTCACACTCACCCCACCCCCTAAACCTAGCCGCCAACCCTCCCTCCTTCCCAAAACACTTGCCCAGTAGAAAGAAAAGAAAGAAAGCAATAGAAACGGAAAGTGAAACAGGGGAAAGAGGAAAAAGAGAATAGAGGGAGAAGGAGGGGAGGACGATGCGTCGACGCCGGCAGGCATCACTGTCGCCGCGCCGTCGTTTCACACCCAGAGGAGAAAGGGCGCTGTCGGGCAAGGGCCAAGGAGGGAGAGAGCGTCGCGCCTGTCACGAGCCCGCTGTCAGAGGAGTCGTTGTCGCGCCCAGCCATCATCGTCGCTGTTCAAGCTGCCAGACTGCCGCATGCAAGGAGCTTTCCATTTTGCCACCGTCTTGCCGTGCCAGGGGAGAGAACGCCGTTGAGAGAGGAGATACCGTGACAGAAAAACCGCGCCGCGAAGGATGATATCGTTGTCGCCGAGGCTCCGTCGCCGCCCAGCCGCCGTCACCGAAGCTGTGATGTGATGATCGAAAAATTGTATGGTCTAGAATTTCACAATCAATTCTCGTTGCAAGTATAGTTTCTAAACCAACAATAATCATTTCATACAAAAATTTGGTTGTCACAAGTAACAAACCCCTAAAAATATAAATCGAAGTATTCAAACATTGGGTCGTTCTCCCTAGGAATTGCAATAAAATGTTCTTGCTATTGGTTATGAAGTATGTTTGGGGTTTTGTGATAATAGACAAGAAATACAAATGGCAAAGGAAGTAAACTAGCAAGTAAGAAAGCTCTTGGTAAGGTATGAGAACTAGAGGTTCTATCCTAGTTATCCTTATCAATTGTGATGAGAATTATTCATTGCTCCCACTTGGTTAACCTCTAACAATGAAGAAATGTCAAGTGGAGGAATTAACTTGATATCGCAAGTCCTAGCCAAATCTAGATGAAGGACTATCAAGTCAATTAGCAACTTCCAATTATCAATCAACAAAGGAATTAGATAACTCAATAGGTACCAATTACTCAAACAAAACCAAGAGGAACAAAATCTACCTCATAACTAAAAAAAGCATTTTATCAAACACAAAAAAGGCAACAAAGGTAAACAACATGAATTGTAAGAATTAAAGAGAGATCTAGCTACAAAAGTAAGAGATTAACAATAGAAAGGCAAAACAATTACAAAACAACAAAGAACTTACTAATTACATTGGGAATAAATATAGATCTACAAGAGAATTCATAAAGAAAAAGGAAAATTGAAGCAAGAGAAGAAGTAGATCTATATCTAAAAGATTAACCTAAACCAAATCCTAATTTTAGAGAGAAGAGAGAGCTTCTCTCTCTAGAAACTAACTTTTCCTCCAAAACTAAACTAAACTAAACTAATTGGTAACTAGATGGTTCATCCCTCTTCAATATTTGGGTTAAATAGCATCAGAAATGAGTTGGATTGGGCCCAAAATGCTCAGAAATCGCTGGCCACGAGTTTCCTTTAGTACATCATGCGTATGCGTCCCTAAACGTCAGGCAATTATAGTAAATTTTATATTATTTTGAAGCACCGGATGTTAGCTTTCCAACGCAACTGAAATCACTTCATTTGGACCTCTATAGCTCAAGTTATGATCGATTAAGTGCGAAGAGGTCAGGATTGATAGCTTTGCGATTCCTTTATTTCTTCTTGAGTTTTCCATTTCTACATGCTTTTTCTTCATTCCCTCAATTCCAATCTTTGCCTCCTAAACCTGAAATCACTTAACAAACATATCAAGGCATCTAATAGAATCAAGGTGAATTAACTTTAGCTATTTTAAGACCCAAAAAAGCATGTTTTTACTCTTAAGCACAATTAAAGGAGAATTTACAAAATCATGCTATTTTAGTGAATAAATGGGAGACAAGTTGACAAAACCCTCTAAATCCAACACAAGATAAACCCTAAAAATGGGGTTTATCAACCTCCCCACACTTAAACAATAGCATGTCCTCATGCTAAACCAAGAAGGACAAGAAAAGGGGTATGAATATTTATTCAATACAATCTATCTATATGCATCCTATCTAAATGAATGTAACTAAATGCAAAATGGTTCTACCTACTTGGTTAAAAATAAATCAATCCTCCAAGGCATACATGAACAAGTAGGGCCAAGTAGTATGATGATTCATGAATCCTACCAATTCAAATATCAAAATGAAGTACAAATAGACTTGCAAGAAGAAAGCTCATGAAAGTCGAGAATCAAGGAATTGAGCATCGAACCCTCACCGGAAGTGTTTGCACTCTAGTCGCTCAAGTGTATAGGGTTGATTCTCTCAATTCTCTCCTAATCATGCTTTCCAAGATTTGTTTTTCATCTAACAATCAACAATTATTCAATGTATGCTGATAAACCACTATTTTATGGTTTACAATGTGTTTAATTGTGTGGTTTTATCATGATCTTTACCCACTTATTCATGTATTTAGCATGTATTTATATTTCCTTCCTAAAATTATTACATGATTGAAAATGTGCTTCTTTGGTCTTAATTTAGCTAATCTTAATTCTCTCTTATTACTATTCGATGCCTTTATCTGTGTGTTAAGTGTTTCAGGCTTCATAGGGCAGGAATGGATTAGAGGATGAAGAGGAAGTGTGCAAAAATGGAAGGAACACAAGAAATCAAGGAGGTGACCAGCGAGAAGTCACGCGGTCGCATGGCTCACGCGACCGCGTGAAATGGAAGAAATCGGAGTGACGCGATTGCATGCTTGACGCGACCGCGCGGATTGGAAGCTGCATATATGACGCGAATGCGTGGACGACGCGGACGCGTGATACAAAAAATGCTGAGTGACGCGGTCGCGTGGACGACGCGGGCGCGTGACATGCGCGATCTGCAGAATTACAAAAGTCGCTGGCAGAGATTCTGGGCCGCATTTCAACCTAGTTTTCGGCCCAGAAACACAGATTAAAGTCAGGGAACTTGCAGAGACTCATCATGCACTCATAATTCACTTTTCGTGTTTTAGATGTAGTTTTAGAGAGAGAGGTTCTCTCCTCTCTCTTAGGATTAGGATTTAGGACTTCTCTTAGTTTTAGGAGTGACTCTAAATCCCAGGTTCAATGTTCCCTTAAAGTATTTTCTACTTTTATTTATTTTATTGTATTACTCCATTTCTTATTTACATCTCAATTGGCTTATAGCTTTTATGTTATGATTTTCTTTGAATTAATATTATTTGAGGTATTTCAGTTATTATTGCTTTCTTTTATTTACATGATTATTGCTTCCCATCTGAAGGCATTTTTATTCCAGTAGCTTCAACTTCCTTTCCTTTTGGTTTTGGTTAAGAAATCAGCAACTCAGGAAGTTATCCAACTCAACAGCATAATTGATAATTGTTATCTCCTCTAATTGAATTGAACTTCAATAATCCCAATCTTTTCTTAGGAATTAACTCGGATTTGAAGATCAAACTAATTAGTCACTTTACCTTCCTCTACTTTAAGTAAGGGTTAACTAAGTGAAATTAAGATTCAATTTTTATTATCATTGATAAGGATAATTCGGTCTGGACTTCCAATTTCTTATACCTTGCCAAGAGATTTTATTGTTATTATTTTATTTTATTTTATTTGTCATTCAACATATTCCCTCCTTACCTCTTAAACCCCAATTTACAACTCATAACCAATAATAAGAACATACCTCCCTGCAATTCCTTGAGAAGACGACCCGAGGTTTAAATACTCGGTTAACAATTTTTTTAGGGGTTTGTTACTTGTGACAACCAAAACGTTTGTACGAAGGGATTTCTGTCGGTTTAGAGACTATATCTACAACGCGACTGTTTTTATGAAATTCTTTACTGGCAAAAATCCTAACGTCACATGCATACATTCATCATAAGGTCTTTTCATAGGTTGTAATGGGGCTAGGGTCAATGTAGGATTGTATATGGTTAAGTGGACTAGAATTTGAATCTTTGATCAACTTAAACTTCCCACCTAACCTATGGCAACCTATACAATTTAAGTGCTAACCTAACTACTCATTCTTCACTTTTTCATATACTCATGCATTTTCTTTTCATTTCACAACACCTATGCATTGATCTTTATTGAGCTTTACTTTGGGACTTTTTGTCCCATTTTTATTGCTTTTCTTTTTCTTTCTTTTTCTATTTTTTTCTTTATATTTTTTTCTTTCTTTTTCTTTTTCTTTTATTTTTCACATTTTTCTTTCTTTCAAGCTTTGTACAAGAATGTCAATGCATAAGGTCTATTATTTGGTTAATACATGAGCATGCACCCAATTCCCAAATATAGAAATACAAAATATCCTTTTATCCCAACCAATGTTTCCAAATCTCCCCAAACTTGAATAATAAAAACTCTCACTAGCCTAAGACAATCAAAGATCCAAACAAGGGACTTTTATTGTTTTTCACTTTGGGCTTATAATGTGCTAAAATAAAGAACAATTACGTTAAGCGTAGGCTCAAAATTGGTTAACAATGGAGAGTAAAAGATAGGCTATTTGGGTAAGTGAGCCAATGAAACAATAGCTTCAATCATATAAATGCATGAATACACGAAATAATGGACACAAAGAATCAAACAAATCAAAGATTACAATCATAGAAAGAGAACAATGCACACAAGAATGAAAATAAGTGGTTATAAGATGTAACCACGCAAAATAAAACATGAAATCAAACCTATTTTACCAATATTTACAAAAGAGAAAAATAAAGAGTTTACCATGGTGGGGTGTCTCCCACCTAGCACTTTTGTTTATTATCCTTAAGTTGGACTTATAGGGAGTTCCTCTCAAGGTGGCTTGTGCTTAAATTCTTCTTGGAACTCCCACCAATGCTTGGTTCTCCATTGTGCCCCTCAAGATTTCTTATGAGTTGCACCAAGTCTTGATGGGGTTCTTCACAAGCTTGGGGGTCCCAAAATCGATCCTCTTCTTGTAATCCGGGATCTCACACTTTATTTTCAAACCCGTCTTGAAGTTGATTATTTTTAATCCTTTCGGGTGGCAAACAAGATGAATTCTCAATGAAGTGCCCAACAATCCTCCTAAACCCATCTAGTTGAGCTCTATTCCAACCTTTATATTTTATCTTCGTTGTATCAACCATAATGAACCTTGATTTGCAACGCCAACCACGGAACATCCTTCTCTTACGCTTCATTCCACAAAGTTCCCTAAGTTGGCCATCCGTTTCAAGCATGCCATATTCGAGTGGGATAATAAAGCTAATAGAAATGAATTTCACCAACTCAAATGTAGAATTAGATGATAACCTAGGCAAAGGAGCTTCCAAAGGTCTTGACAAAGCGTATCCCATCCCCCTTTTTCTAAGGATCTCTACTTCCTCGCAAGATTTCTTAACCTCAATCCTTTGTTCAACAGTTTTATCTAACTCTTTTCCCTTACTCAAATCATAAATGGGAGGATGAGAGAGATTTACCTCCATATTACTTTCTATCTCATCGGGAGAAGATTCTTTAAGTTCAAAGGATTCTTCACAAGGATTTGATGCTTGATCTTCATTGCTATAGGAGCTCAATTCTTGCTCTATCCCATCCAATTCTTCATATGGAATATGCCTTGGAGGTTGTGCACTTTCCTCCTCAACATCAAATTCAATCTTCTTGGAGGGATTTTCTTCAATTCTATGTTCCCATGGAGGTTCCGTATCTCCTAAGTCTTCAACCACTTCTTCCTCTTCTTCAACAATCAAAGCTTCCTCCAATTGTTCCAACACAAAGCAACATTCCTCATTTTCTACCGGAATTCTCAATCTCTCTTTCATGTAAGACTCTTCATTTGATTCTCGACATGTAGTCATGGGAGTGCTTTGAGGGTTCAAGCATTGGGAGGCCAATCGATTTGTCACCGCTTCCAAGGCGGCCGTGAATCCTAGTACCTCCCTTTGCATTTCTTCTTGCCCTTGACGTATCAAAGTGAGATGTTCATCCATTGGAGTTTTGGATGGGTAGGAGGGTTCATCATTTTAGAGAAAGGGTTCATGATAAGAAGGTGGTTCTTCTTGATAGGTATGTGGCGGTTCAACACTCTCCGATGTTTCCACTTGTTGCACAATACACTCCACAGTTTCTCCTCTACAATCATCCTTGAACATGTTTTGCTTAGGTCATGAATCCCATGAGTCTATCTTTTGACGGATGGTTACTTGAAGTTGGTCCATTATTTCCTTGAGGTGATCTTGTTCTAAATTGCAAGCATAGGTAAGATCTTCTTGCTCTTGGATCGATGGACGTGAGTACTCTTCCATGGAGGGTTGTGGTGGAGGGTATAATTTATCTTGTGGTTGAAAATTAGTATACATTGGAGGTGGTTCATTTTGGTAATAGTATGGAGGGGGTGGTTCTTGGAAGTGTTGATGTTGTTGTGGTTCCATATATGGTTCATATGGCTCAAATAGTGGTTGGTATGGTGGGTATGGATTGGAGTCATATGAAGGTGGTTGGTGAAATGGGGCTTGTGAGTATGGCTGAGGGTTATGTTGAGGGTATGACTCATAGGCATACGGTGGTGGTTCTTGAAAGTCACAAGGGGATTCACCATAGCCAGTTGATTGGTATGCATCATAGAATGGCTCTTGTTCATAGTGCATTGGTAGAGGTTGTTGCCATGAAGATTGATCATATGCATATGGCTCCTCCCACCTTTGAGTATCCCATCCTTGATGCATGTTGTCATTGAAATTCACATCTCCTACAACATACTTAGAACTAAACTCATATCCAAAGTGAGAATTAACGATATCAAGGGAAAATAAAAACAAAAACTAGTAAGAAATAATGAAAACAAACTGCTAAAACTAGCAACAATCAACAAAGAAGCATAATCACAATATTCACATATGTACAATAACCAACAACAAGCGCACATTTGCAATGCTCTGGCAACGGCGCCATTTTGATGATCAAAAAATTGTGTGGTCTAGAATTTCACAATAAATTCTCGTTGCAAGTATAGTTTCTAAACCAACAATAATCCTTTCATACAAAAATTTGGTTGTCACAAGTAACAAACCCCTAAAAATATAAACCAAAGTATTCAAACCTCGGGTCGTTCTCCCTAGAAATTGCAATAAAATATTCTTGCTATTGGTTATGAAGTATGTTTGGAGTTTTGAGATAATAGACAAGAAATACAAATGGCAAAGGAAGTAAACTAGTAAGTAAGAAAGCTCTTGGCAAGGTATGAGAACTAGAGGTTCTATCCTAGTTATCCTTATCAATTGTGATGAGAATTATTCATTGCTCCCACTTGGTTAACCTCTAACAATAAAGGAAGGTCAAGTGGAGGAATTAACTTGATATCACAAGTCCTAGCCAAATCTAAATGAAAGACTATCAAGTCAATTAGCAACTTCCAATTATCAATTAACAAAGAAATTATATAACTCAAGAGGCACCAATTACTCAACCAAAGTCAAGAGGAAAAAAATCTACCTCATAACTAAAAGAAGCATTTCATCAAACACATAAAAGGCAACAAAGGTAAACAACATGAAATGCAAGAATTAAAGAGAGATCTAACTACAAAAGCAATAGATTAACAATAGAAAGGCAAAACAATTACGAAACAACAAAGAACTTACCAATTGCATTGGGAAGAAATGTAGATCTAAAAGAGAATTCATAAAGCAAAAGGAAAATTAAAGCAAGAGAAGAAGTAGATATAGATCTAAAAGATTAATCTAAACCTAATCCTAATTCTAGAGAGAAGAGAGCTTCTCTCTCTAGAAACTAACTTTCCCTCCAAAATTAAACTAAACTAAACTAATTGGTAACTAGATGGTTCATTCATCTTCAATTATTGGGTTAAATAGCATCAAAAATGAGTTGGATTGGGCCCAAAATGCTTCAGAAATCGCTGGCCACGAGTTGCCTTTAGTGAGTCACGTGCGAGCATCAATGCATACGTGTACATCATGCGTACGCTTCTCTAAATTTCAGGAAATTATAGCAAATTTTATATCATTTTGAAGCCCCGGATGTTAGCTTTCCAACGCAACTGGAATCGCTTCATTTGGATCTCTATAGCTCAAGTTATGATCAATTAAGTGCGAAGAGATCAGGATTGATAGCTTTACGATTCCTTCATTTCTTCATGAGTTCTCCATTTCTACATGCTTTTTCTTCATTCCCTCAATTCCAATCTTTGCCTCCTAAACCTGAAACCACTTAACAAACATATCAAGGCATCTAATAAATCAAGGTGAATTAACTTTAGCTATTTTAAGACCTAAAAAGCATGTTTTCACTCTTAAGCACAATTAAAGGAGATTTTACAAAATCATACTATTTTAGTGAATAAATGGGAGACAAGTTGACAAAACCATCTAAATCCAACACAAGATAAACCCTAAAAATGGGGTTTATCATGATGTCGTCTCTGTGCCAGCAGGGGGAAGCAACCTTTGAGTGTGTAAACTTCGATAATCCTTCCTTTCCCATTTTAATATCAAGTTTCTCATTATTTTCAATTTCTGAGGACAAAATTTCTTTTGTGATTTAAAGATCCTAACTTTGATCTCTACTAAACTTTTTGGCTGCAAGTTCTAATTCATGCCATTCTGAAGAATGAATTTATTATTAATGATGAGTAGTGAACATTATTGAAGATTATTGAACTATTATTATTATGAGTAATGGTTTTCTTAGGTTTTTCTGTTATGAGTAATTTAGATTATTTTGTTGTACAGTAATTATAGAACCGTTCTTGTTGTTCAGATGTTGTATTTTTTTATTTAATTATAGAACTGTTCTTGTTGTGTTTATTAAGTGTTGTGTTTATTTAATTATTCAGTGTTGTGTTTATTTTGATCTGATATGGCCTAGTACATCTGTGCGTGTAGGAAGTGAGCTATTATTTTGTTGTCTGAGTTTCTCTTTTTCTTTTGTCCTAATTCTGAAGATAGATGATCTTGAACTTCAAATTTATTATTAAGTTACTGGATAAGTAATCAGCATATATTATATATTGTTATAATTGTGAGATGATCGATTTTGTTGTTATCACAAGTCAAATCTGTCTTATGAAACTTTATAGTATGATTTTGTAAAAATATAAGAAGAATCAAATTATGTGGTTCGTCTTATTCTTATTCCCATTCTCATTCATGTTTCTGTCAACCATTCCACCTTGACTGCTTTGCACCAAATGATAAAGAGCTTTTGTTTGACGGAGGGGGATGATTTACATTATTTATTTACCTGAAAGGACTTTGATATTGCAAATATGTTGACTTGTGTGTTTTTTAGCTTTCTTTTCTTTTATTAAGTGTGCACTATAAAACTTTGCATCTTATCCCTATATTATGCTGCTTTATGATAAATAATTGTTATTGAGAATAACATGTTATTTTTCTTCTGATAGTTTGTAATATTATCTTTCACATCTTGTCTCTATTTATCTACATATTTTTAACCTTGAATAAGGTCTAGAATATATATTTGTTTTGCATGAAAAACTCAGTACAAGGGAGAAATTGGCTAGACTTGACATTAAATTCTCAAATTATGTTTTATGTGGAGAGATTATAAAAATTATCCGCTGTCTTTTTTTCAAATGCAAGATTTCATGGAGTATTTTAGGAGCAGCATTGAAGGAGATAAATCTGGTGTAGCTATGGTTAGGGAATGCTTTGTCATGTTTTGAAACATGGCTAGAACTAAAAGTGTCGAGTAAAGTAAAAGAGGTATGGTGCTTTGTCTTTTATGCTATAATTTGGTGTGTGAAATACTAAAAATTGTTATATTTAAAAGAAGTAGATTAAATTTGGACGAGATAAAAGGAGAAATAATGAGTTTAAAATTTGGTTTCAAGGAAGTAATTTAAATTTGGATTAAATTTGGTTTCTTTTGGTTGTTCTGCATGTTTTTGTTCTTGTATTTTGACATGAATCTCACTTTTCTTATATGAAATTTTGTGAGTGTAAAAGTATGAAAAACAGGTCAAGTATATTTGTGATTGAACAATGATTAATTAGCCCAAATTTTATATATTGAATTGTCAATTCTTGATAATTTGTATCCTTGATTAGTTAGTTTTAAACTTTGAGAATAGATTCTCAAAGAATTAGTTAATTTTAACTTCTATCTTAATTTTCACTTAGATGAAGATAGTGTTATGTGTTGTTTTTAATTTTGGTTTTCGTTATCTATGTTTGCAGAGGTACAAAATTGATGGCAACATGCTAGGTTTTATATTGACGAAAACATGCTAGACGAGTCAAGGATTATAAATTCTACATGATACAAATTTATGTTAGAAAAAAGTTGTATTTAGTTGAATTTATAAAACTTATTTTATTGGAAAAGAATCTTAATTATATGTAAAATATTTTAATTATTTATATGATTATATATTATATAAACGTTGAGTTAGCACATTTAAAAAATTAATTGATATATCAATTATTTAAATAAATATTGCAAAATAAATTTATTTTTGTAACTAAGAACAAAAAATGCTTCAAAAGTAAGTAGTATTTTGTAACAAAATATATAACACAAATCTAAATTGTTGCAAAAAAGAGTTTATTTGTTAAATTTATTATCACTTTGTAACAAATTTCGGTTTTCGCATAAAAAAAATTGTTACAAAATATTACTTTGTATTAAAACAGCTTCATTTTTTGTTATAAAATTTTTTTGTAACAGGACATATTATAACAGGCATTTTTTTGTTACAAATTTCTTTTGTTTTAAAATTCTGATTTTTTGTAACAATTTTTTTATTACAAATATTACTTTTTCTTGTAGTGATAAGATAGATTTAAACTCTTAATTTATCTGTCTTTGTCATTTTTAAATATGGCTCATATCAAGAAATTTAACTAATAATTTTTCATTTATGCTTCAATGAGAAAAAAGCTCAAAATTACAATAAAATGTAAGCATTACCAACAATTAAAGGACAAAATAAATTTTAAAAGAAATCAAAATTAGAGTGTGGCGAATATTTTTAGAGGCAAAATTATTAAAATAGTTAAACTTCACATGAAAAAATCCATTGAATTTTAATATGTGCCTCTATGACTAGCTCAATTTTCATTTCAACGATATGAAAACAAGCAAAAGGTGCAGTGAGGCAAATTAAATTAAAAAAAATTCATAAGCAAACAAATAAAAAAATTACAGAATTAAAAAAATGGATCTTACTGATACTTTGACACAGAAAAAAAGAGGAGCAGAAGAGCATCGAGGTTCTGATGGGAAGAGTGAGGAAGAAGAACTGCGAGGCAAAGAATGCAAAGGAGGTGGAGGCGTGGATCGGGACCAGGTGAGAAAACGTTGCTAGGAAAGAGATGGCGTCGACAATTGGCGGATGGAGACGACTGCAAAAGATGAAGCTGGCAAACCAGTGAAGTAGCAAGGAGGAAGCGACTAGTTGGGCCACTGGAGGAGGAGGTGACACCGGGGAATCGCAAGCAACCGTGGAAGATGAGATTGGGCGGTGAACGTGAGTTAACAAAGAAACGGGGGAGGTGACAGGCGAGACTGTGGTACAGAAAAAGAAGGGGGAGGTAAGGTGTCATGACGACGAGCTACGAGGAATATGAAGAAGACTGGTCAACCGTGTGAGGACTAAGGAAGAAGATGATTCTATTTCTAGTAATTGTTGGAGTGGGCTTGATTCAAGAAATTCTAATATAAAAGGATATATATAATTAATTTTTCATATTCTATATATATCCCGAACCGGGTAGATCCAAAACCTAACATTGTCTCGCTCTACCAAAGATTTTGTCCCAATTAAAATCTGTCCCGCACTGAATCGGGTAATTATTCGCCTGACAGGATAGTAACAAGTCGGATACTCGCAAGTTTGGATTGTTTTGCTACTCTTAAATAATGAGATATTATATTTGACAAAAATAATAAAAAATTTATTTTCGGACGAAAAGATACATAAATATTTTAAAAGGTCAATTAAATTAATTTAATTTGCAATGTATTTGTTGTGTTTATTAAAATATAAATTAAAAAAATTCATTAATAATATTAAAATGTTCCTTAAAACACAGGTCACTTAAATCCTATAAATAAAAGCAACTACAAATATCGCCACTCTAATATTCTAGCTTGGCCTTAACCAAAGAAAGGCAACTTCATATTACCGGGCCACAAGAAGACAACATATTTCTTTCTTTCTGTATGAGAATAGTGGTGGACAAGTTAGAATTGAATACCTCAATAGATAGGAAAATAATGAATTTTCATAAATATCTTTTAATTTTAAAATATAAAAGATTTACATCACTCAAATAAATAAACATCGGACTTCTGCAGGTGTAATATTTAAGAATTCAAAAGTAATATTTTTATATTTTTATTCATTTAATGTTATTTAAATTTCACCTTTTGAATAAACATATATGCCTCTTCTTCGTAAAAGTATTTTGGACATATATCAAATAAAGTAATTATCAAAACAAACTGCATTTTATATTTTTTATTAATATTTATTCAAAAGAATAAATAAAAATTAATTTGTAATTAGTTAATATGAACAAACTTTTTTTTAATGTAAAGTTTTTTTTAATCTTTATTTTTTTGAAATTTTAATATTTAGAGTTAGAATTGAGAATTTAAAGTGCCTAATAATAATAATTGACCAGTGATAAAAAAATAAAATTGTAATATTGAAAAGTAAAAAATAACAAAATAAAAAATTATAAATAAAAATATAAAAATATCATCTTAAAAATAATTGGCTGAAATTAATACTTTTGGCTGATGAAATATTATTTTCTTATAAGATTATATTAACAAAATATAAGTTTGACTAGTAAAATGTGTATGTATTTTAATTATATAATTTGTATATTAAAATTAATTACTAAATTAACTATTTGTATATAATATATATTAAAATATAAAATAAATTAAAAATATGTGAAATAATATATTTATATATATGATTGATTTAATAATTAATTTTTTATAATATAATATTTTTTATTAGAAACATAATAAAATTAAACTTTATTCAAAAAGCAAAAGTTACTTGTAATTATGTAACAATTATATAAAATAAGAGAAATGTGTATTATTTATATACAAGATAGGCTCCACATAACATACACAAATTACACGTCCTTTTCTATTTGATATTGTTTCATGTATAATTGTCAAAACTAATTGTTTATGGGAACATTTTTTATTTAAAAAAAACATCTTTACACAAAAATATTTTGTGTATACCACAAAATTAGTAATCAAACAACGAAAATCTATTTTTCGTTTCTCATCAACTTAATTCAAATTATAATAAAAATAAATTCCAATTTATAATAAAACATTTATATCCACTGATCAAAGAGTAGTGTTCGGATAGCACTCTAAAAACTATTTTTGTAATGGACTTAGCTAATTTGGTATCTATGACTACATTTTAAAAATAAGAAAAAATTCGAAGACCAATAACTTTAATTTATATTGTTTAATATTTTTAATAAAAAATCCAACACTTTTAATTTAATAATTTAATATTATAGTTGTTAATTAATACTTTTGGATATTGCTAGCCTTATAGTATTATTCTTAAAAATATAATAATAAAATTTTCTTGCAATCTTTTATGTATTTAATATATTAAAAATGTAAAATTATTAGTAAATATTTTGAGTTAAGTCTCACTTTAGTCTCTGAAATTGGCAAGTTGTATCGATTTGATTTCTGACTTTTTAATTTCTACAATTTGGTTTTCTAAATTAAAAAAGTGCATCAATATAGTCCCTCTTCAATACTGCTAGTGAGATAACTCAAGTCTTGCCGTGTTGAACATATTAAAACATGTTGTACACATTTTGACGCTAAAAGAGCACTAAATAATACCATTTCATGGTTTGAACAATATTAAAAGTGAGGCGAATAACGTTTTAACATTTGTTCAAACTCTCAAACGACGTTATTTAGTGTCTTCTTTAGCGCAAGATATATACCACATCATTTTAATATGTCTAGCTTGAGCTACGCCACTAACTATGTTGAATTTTGGCAACGGAAGATATACAAGACTATATTAGTATATTTTTTTTAATCTGGAGAACCAAAGTGTGACAATTGAAAAGTCAAGAGATCAAATCAGTGCAACTTACCAAATTTAAGAACGAAAATGAGGTTTAACTCTAAATATTTCTTTTTATAATATTCTAAAAATGTGTTTTCAAAAATTACAAAAAAATTAAATAATATGAAAAAGAATAATAATAAAATTTTAAGGAGAGAGACACACTGAATAAAGGTAAGATGAGTAGTGAGTTAAGGATACACCGTCACCGTAAGCAAACGGTGGTCCAAAAAAGTGGTGGTATCCAGTGCAGGCATTAACCTGCGAGCCCGTCCTTTTAATGAGACGCTCACTGACGCCCTTTCTTCTCTCTCTTTCCGCTCAAGTCTCATCTCCTTTTCCACTTGATCACTTATCACCACTCACTACTTCCCTTTTCTTTTTCTTTCTGTGTAGATTTTATGGTGCTCTTCTTCTTCTCCTTCTTCCTTCACTTTTGACGAGTCTAACCAAGAAGTAGAAAATTAGGGTTCTTATTTTCCGCCAACGTAAATATTAAAATAATATTATTCTGATTAAGAAAAAAAAAAGAAAGAAAATAGGGGAAAATATTGTGGGGGAGAGTGGTTGTTGACAACATGGTTGTCGATGATATGGTGAAGAGCATCATCGTCGGCTACGGAGGTTACTCTTCTTCTTCTCGATTCTCCGATGCTTATCCCAAAAGGTAAACCCTTTTGACGATCTCTCTCTTCTTCTTCGGTCTTTTCTCTCTCGCTCGCCTTTTCAATTTCTAGTTTTCATGGATTTGATGGTTTTGATTCAGTGCTTTTCACCTGATTTTGGAGGATTTATGGAGATGCGTGCAATATTAGGGTTAGATAATTTAATTCTCCTATAGCGTTTTCCTAAAATCTCTTCCTCTCTCGCTGAGATTGAAGAGATACATAAGTATAGAAGATATATTTGTGTTCACTCTGTTTATTTTATTAGATATATGTTCAAATTATTTATTTATTCTTAAGGAAGAAGGAAAAGAAAAGGGAAAAAATTACAGAATTTTTTATTTGTTTTGTTGGATAGGTTGGATTTGTTGATTTTTTTTTCCATTTTCTGTCAATTCAATTTTTATAAATCTAGGGTTTTGATGGAGGGGAGATATAGTGGGGATTGATATGATGAAGGTGTTTATGAGGTTGTTTTGTTGAATTTGTTTTTGGGAATGGCAAAAATGAACACAACACCAGCAATAGAACTCATCAGGGAAATGATGAGGTAGCATGGGCGATTCTTCTTGTCTCGTTTCTTTGTCAATGGAGAATCACCACCCCTCAACGCTCTTGTCAATGGACTCAAGTGCATCTTCTCACGAGGAACTCGATTTGGAGATGAATCGCCAAATCATACTCTCACGCCCGCCGGATATCAACCTGCCCCTCTCCGCCGAGCGCAGCCCACCCCCACCCTCATGGAACTCTGATCCCTGCGATATCTTGGATGTCAGTCTTGGCACGCAAGGGTACGAGACAGAGAGCTTTCTTAATGTGCCCAAAGCTGCAGCAGCCGGAAGGAAGTGTGCTAAGCGAGTCGACAGCATATGGGGTGCTTGGTTCTTCTTCAGTTTTTACTTTAAGCCCTCTTTGAATGATAAGTCTAAGGCCAAGATTGTCAGGGATAGCAATGGTGTTTCAGGGTTTGACAAGTCTGATCTCAAGCTTGATGTTTTCATGGTTCAGCATGACATGGAGAATATGTACATGTGGGTGTTCAAGGAGAGGCCCGAGAATGCGCTAGGTAAAATGCAGCTGAGGAGTTTCATGAATGGGCATTCGCGCCAAGGGGAGCGCCCATTCCCGTTCAGTGTTGACAAGGGTTTCGTGCGGTCTCACAGGATGCAGAGGAAGCATTATAGAGGGCTTTCTAACCCTCAGTGTGTTCATGGCATTGAGGTTGTTCCGTCCCCCAATCTGATGGCCCTTGATGAGGAGGATCGGAAGAGATGGATGGAACTCACTGGACGAGATTTGAACTTCACAATCCCACCTGAAGCAAGCGATTTCAGTTCATGGAGGAATCTTCCCAACACAGACTTTGAGCTTGAGAGGCCGCCTGCCCCAATCAAGGGTGCTCCGAATTCACACCCTAAGAAACTGCTCAATGGATCTGGACTGAATTTGTCAACTCATTTGTCTAACCACAGTAATGGAGATGGATTGGACCTATCTCCGGTCAGCAGCAAAAAGAGGAAGGACTTCTTCCCACATGCAAATGATGAAGAATGCTACTTGGCTGTTAATCCTCCAGCTGAACGGATTCCAGATATAGAGATGCACCCCCCAAACGAGCCAAACTGGTTGAATGACTTTACTGGGGTGATAAAGAGTGTCTATGGACCTGTTACTGCTGCAAAAACGATCTATGAAGATGATCAAGGCTATTTAATTATCATAAGCTTGCCCTTTGTAGATCTTCCAAGTGTGAAAGTTTCTTGGAGGAACACTCTGACTCATGGCATCATAAAGGTTTCTTGTTTGAGCACCTCGCGAAAACCGTTCATTAAGAGGCATGACAGGACATTCAAGCTCACAGATCCATCATCGGAGCACTGTCCTCCCGGTGAGTTCGTCCGTGAGATCCCTCTTTCGACAAGAATCCCTGAAGATGCCAACATTGAAGCATACTATGATGGGCCAGGTTCAGCACTTGAGATCATGGTGCCAAAGCATCGGGTAGGACCTGAAGAGCATGAAGTCCGGGTTTGCCTACGCCCTCATCTGGGAGGGAATGATCTTATGTTAACTTGAAGATTAGGCACTTCTATTTAAAAGAAAAGAAAAAAAAAGAAAATACTATTATTGTTATTATTAGGAATGCTAGTATGGTGCGTTTATGATTGTTTTTTCTAACTTTGTACCATACAGTGTTTTATCTGTAATAGAAAATGTGCGTCTTACATTTTACATATAGCACTAGCAATTTTTAGCTCACTGAATGCCCTGGTTCTTTTTGTGTTCCGGTGCATTTCTAAGCTTTTGATTGTAAGCGATTATTAATCCGAACAGAGCCGGTTCTGTTCATTTATAAAGATATTATCAATTATCAATAATCATAACAATCATACCTTTGGTATAAGTGACCAAAGGATTCTTTATCTATGCCTTTGTTATGTTTCTTAGATGTATTCAATATGGTTTATGGTATATGATGCGATACGATGATGATGTAGAACCTGCGTATCACTTAGAAAAAGGTCTCTGCTATTTATATTAATGTTATTATATTTTATAGATGCAGATACAAGGTATGTGACCACTTGTTATACAAAACTAATTCTAGTTTTAGTAAATTGTATTATATGACCAAGTGGGGGGTTAATGGGTTATTGTCTTCTCCCAGGGAATATTTGTTTCTAAAAAGATTCAATAATTGAGTTAACTTTCTACGGAGACAATCAAAATTTTCCTATTCAGCTGCGCTACTTTATGCGTACCATATGAATTTAGGAGTCTTTTTTGTTATGGGATTAATGGATGATGGTCTTACCAATCTTTTATGGTGTCCACACTTTTTCTAACATAAATTTTAATTTTAATTTTAATAATACCTTATGTTTCTAAATTATTAAGGAATCTAGGCAATAAGATAAGTCAAGAACAATTGTTTGTTGAGTAATAAGAATTTTGAAGAACCGGTGTATATAATAGTTGGAAAATGATATGTTGACTTGAAACAACCAAAAAATATATTTTGCATATCCCCCTTTAATGTGATTCGGGAATAATTCCTGTTACAATGTCAATTTTTTTTTCCAAAGGTTTTTTTCAATTTAGATAGGGATCTAGTCCGCCCCATTTCGTCAAAAGCTCATCCCACCCCGCCTAGTGAGACGGTTCCGAATTATTCTCTATCTCACCTAACGGTAGGTTGGCGAGTAGCCTGTCAATTTTTTTTTTAAATTAATAAATTATTAAATATTAAAAATATATATAATCTCACAACTATTTTAATAAATTTATAATTTTTAAAGATAAAAAAATATAATTTTTAAATTCACAAACATTAAAGTTAGGGGAGACAATGGTTAGTATTGGGTAGGGTTTGGATCTAACCCTACTTCTATCCGCAGATTGAGATTTGTATATAAATTCAACTCTACTCTATTCGCGGGTTGAGAGTATCCCAACCGTAACTATATCCATTCTTTTAGTAGCTAAGAATCTTTTACATTTAGTGAAAAGTCTTTAGTTCAACATCTATTTGAAACATATTTTTATATACGTATATAACATATACATATATAGCATATCGGTTAGTCAGGAAGAGTTGAGACTCAACCTGTACGAGAACCTTACCCGCATCCTACCCTATCAGCTGTGGATAGAGTTGGCAACCCTACCCGACCGGGTTGGGTACCCATAGGTAGTGTATATATTGTCACCCTAATTAAAGTCTTCATAATTCTTAATATGTAATAAATAATAATCATCAACTAAGTTTTTTGAAACAAAATAATAAAATTAACATTGTAAAAAATAAAACAAACATTGTCCAAAATATATAATTAAACATCTTTGAGTCTCAAATCAATCAAACATAGAACATAATCCAAATTATAATTTATAACATCTTCAATTATCATTTTCAATTACAAATAAAAAAAAAGACGGGCTTGCTAGGCAGGGGCGGAGCTACATTGTAGCAAAGGGGGACAATGGCCCACCCCCTAATTTTAATTTTTTACATGTAAATCGTATGTAAATTTCAGTTTAGACCCCCTTAAAATTTTATTTTAGTCTTATTTTATTATATAAATATTTTTTATTCCCTTCTAATATTTTATCTAGCTCCACTCCCTGTCGCTAGAAAAGCCCGCCCCGCCTGTCGAAACTCGACAAAGCCTGCAAATTAGGCAGTACAGGTTAGTCAAACTTTTTAATTATAGTAATTTTAAATTTTCAACCTTTCTACTCTTTTTTATGAGTTACGCAGATCGGTCCGACAGGTTTCGGCCGTTTGTCACTTCTAAATTTAGCCTAAGTTGTGCCGCGCTATGGGGGATACGGACACATGATGAGGGGTGAAGGGTTGTTGGGTGATGATATTTTGGGTGTGTTAGAGAAGCAGAAGAAAGCAAGTGTTAATAATTATAGCTTGGTCCTTTCCGTGTGGTGAGATTTTAGGTTGAGATCGGATTTAAAGATAAGAATAGAGTTTGATATATATATATATATATATATATATATATATATATAGGAAAAGTCTCAACATTATGCGTTAAAACATAATATTAAGATTATTCATTTTTGTATATTTAGAATTCATCACATAATAATATAATATCATATGATAGAATATTAGAATGGGGATCCCTCTTCAAAGAGAATACACAATAATGAGTGGAAAGTGTAAGCATATAAAATAACATGGTATTAATATGATCATATTTTCCTAAACCAAGTTTTATTATAAATGTGTCGGTTTTTTATTTATGTAAATTGTTGCAGGTTAGTATCATATCATATCTCCACAATTTAGTAAACACAGAAGATGACTCCATTGTCACCAAGGAAAAAGAGAGGGAGAAAAATAGTATAGAGAAAAACGTGGTGGGATAATCGGATAATCATAATCTATATTATTTATACCGATTAAATGGCATATTTACGTGTGGAATTTATTGACGAAGCGGTTAGTCAAATAATTATCTGTTTAAGCTATTTTTGCTATATTATTAAAGTCATAGAACAGATTAGATTATTATATGTTGATGATGAAATATAATGGTAGTTAGTTAGAAGAGATTATATTAGATTATCAGTAGAACAGATATGATTGGTTTATATTATATATATATATATATATATATATATATATATATATATATATATATATGTCAAAATATATTTGATTGTTATTAACATAAATTGTCTGAAGAGTTAAACCCCAAAATGGTTCCTGAGATTAGCGTTTTGCACTGAAATTGTCTCTGAAATTTCAATTGTATCAATTACGTCCCTGAGATTGAAAAAAATGCATCATAGTAGTCCCTGACCCATTTTTCATTAACGGTGTGATGACATGGTATGATGACGTGGACTGTAAGTGACACGTGTCACTTCATGATTTGGCCACGTGTAATGGTAGGATGATGTGGTGACTAGTGACACGTGGCATGCTGACGTGGATAGTTGTGCCACGTGTCACAATGTTATTTGGCCACGTGTCTAGTTGTGCCACGTGTCGCAACAGTATTCGTCCACGTGTTATCCATTATGCCATCGTTGTATATACACCAAATTAGTCCCTCACTTTACATTAAGTGACTCATTTTAATCTCTGAAATTGAATGTCGTGCACCAAACTAGTCCCTTCACCAATTTTTTCTCATTTTTTTAAATTTAAAATTTTAATATCTTGAATACACTAATTTCAATTCTATTTTTTCATATATCGTTTAAATACAAGTGCTTTTATAAAAAATTTTAAGATTTTTGTTTTAATTATATAATTTTTTAATAATTTAATATTGGTAAATTTTGTAATATATAAGTATGTTATTATAAAAAAATAATTATATGATTGATTAGACACATTTTTTTCATAAAAAAATATGTGTTTTTAACAAGAAATTAATAATTAAAATAAATATTTTTTTCTTATGAAATACACGTTTTCGTTATGTATAAATGAGCTAGATTGAAGGCACTTCAACCACCCTCACTACCACTTTTGATCTCTGCAGTCTAGACGAAAGAGGTCGGAGATGATAATGAGGGAAGCTTGAAATGCCTTCACGTCAACTCCAAGACGACAGATATTAGAGGTATCCGCAAGAAAAAAAATATTTTATAAAAGTATTGAAAGAGGTTGGAGATGATAGTGAAGGTGCTTGAAAAGCCTTCACGTTAACTCCAAGTCAGTGAATAGGGTATTCGCAAGAGAAAAAATATTTTATAAAAACACTTTTATTTGAAGAACGTGTGAAAAAATAGAATTGAAATTAATGCATTCAAAAATATTGAGAAATTTGAATTTATAGAAAAAAATGAGAAAATTTAATGAAGGGACTAGTTTGGTGCGCGACATTCAATTTCAGGGACTAAAATAAGTCACTTAATGCAAAGTGAGGGACTAATTTGGTGCATATACAACGATGGCATAATGGATGACACGTGGACGAATACTGTTGCGACACGTGGCACAATTGGACACGTGGCCAAATAACATTGTGACACGTGGCACAACTATCTATGTCAGCATGCCACGTGTCACTGGTCACTACATCATCCTACCATTACACGTGGCCAAATCATGAAGTGATACGTGTCACTTACAGTCCACGTCATCATGCCATGTCATCACGTCGTTAATGGAAAATGGGTCATGGACTACTATGGTGCATTTTTTTCAATCTCAGGGACGTAATTAGTGCAATTGAAATCTCAGGAACGATTTCAGTGCAAAACGCTAATCTCAGAGACCATTTTAGGGTTTAACTCATTGTCTGAATGAAACACGGGAAATCAATTTTAAGGAAATAATGTGAACAAGGTGTTATCATTTTATTCATTTTATTCAAAATTTTAAATAATAATGTATATGCTTTAATATGAAAATTTATTTTATTTTATTTGTGGTTGTACTAGAAGTGTTAGGCGTAGCAAAAGATCGATGCCTCTACATGGCCACATCATTTTTCACTTTCAAACGAAAGGATTATGCCATGCTGCTAGACTTCATGAGCATTGGTTCAAAATTGACAAGGCTCATATTAGTGTATTTATTGAGCAGTGACATTCGAACCGAAATGTTTAATAACAAAAAAATTAACTAAAAATAATCATAACTTATCTTATTTAACATTAATTAATTGTTGCGATAATTAATTAAGGTTAAATAAAGCAACTTCTGACTGTTGTTTGTCTTTTTACTATTTCCGTTTTAAAACATTGATGATGCCCAACCGGAAGCCAACATGTACTTGATTCCAATAACTACTTGGTGAGCTTTCTTTCTGGCAAGTGTAAGGATAAGTATATTGTTACTCATTCCTGGTTTTAAGAGAAGTTTAAAATATTTCAGATAGATGTCAATTTAGATACCATGCAAGCTTATGCTCAAGCATGCAACATGATGTTGCAAAACCGTATACTCAATCCCATGACTTATCCTACAATTCTTCGCATTGAGCATGACTTTCTCCTTGTTTTGGAAACACTGTCCAATTTAGAACTCAATTAGGATAGAAGATTATCTATCCTCTTCCTTGTTGTTGAATCATGGCATCAAGATTGAGACAGTTGAGAAGTAGGAGGGTATTGTCGTGTCTCTTAAATTGTTGGATGATCTGCTTGTCTAATCAGTACAACGTTCTCTTTATCTGTGTTGCTATTACCACTTATTATTAGGGCTGCATTGTGAAAACAAGATAAGATAACACACTAAAAACAAGACATAAAAGATAAAAATACAAAATTTTATATTTTTATATTTTGTTTGGTGATAAACTAAAACAAATTATGAAAATTTAATTTATTATCATTTTTTTCATTCAAAAAATTTGAGCCGAAAAATATAATAATAAAAAATATAATTATAAAAAATTAACAAAAATAATAAAATAAAAAATAAAAAATAAGTTGTATCTTTTGTTAGTGATTCTGTGTTTTAGGATGGATACAAAATACATTAATTCAGTGTCTTTAAATATATTCTCTTTGTTCATATTTCTTTTGTCAAACATAATTTTGTGTCTTTATATTCCTATCTCTGTAAAACAAACGCAGACTAAAGGTCTTTAACACACATTACTATTATTGCCAAGTGCCTCTTCTATTGGATCTAGATCCCTAGCATCCATAGAAATGTATGTGTGATTTATTTCTTATGTTAAATGCAATATAAATATCGAAATTCAAATCTTTTGCAGAAAAAAAAAAAAAAGAGATGCCACTGATGCTAAAGAATGTGCAACCACGTGAATTGACCTAGAAGCTCCCTCTTACCAACTGAATAAGGATTAGGAGTAAATCCTCCAAAACTGGATGTAAAATCTTCAAAAATATTACGACAACGGAATGATGATATTCACATTTCACCATCATTTTATATCGGAAAAGAATCAGACTTCACAAATTCTTGCCCAAATACAATTGTGATTAGGTACAATATTTGTATCGTTTGTTTTTCTTCTGTATGCACCAATTTTTTGTAGAATGATATGCAATTCTACAAAAAGTGGTTAATGGTTGCATAACAAAAGTTGTTCATGCAAAACCTATTAACGTTTGCTATTTTTCTTCAAAAATACCTTTAAAATTTTACTTCATTTGTTGTGATAAGATTGCCTGAGGTGGATTCCCATTTTCCACAAGTCTCAGGTTTTCAAAGGGAATCTTATTAAATAATGTTTGAAAATGTTACCATGTGTTTGCCTATAAATAAGAACTTGATATGAAGCATACGGGCAGCAATAAAAAGAAAGCTAATATACTCTCTTTCTCTCTCTCTCTTCTTACGAATACTTCTATCTTTTATGTTGCAATCAAATACCATTCTTCTTATATTACTATTACAATTCTTTCTCTTCTTTTATTTTATAAGTATTTTAAATTCTATTTTCTATTACTCTTTACATATAATATTAATAGCAATATTAACCATCTTTATTATATTGAGATAGTATCAAATGCAAATCTCCCTCTCTTTATTTTTAATACTTTTTCTTATCTTTGTATATATATACACAATACAACATATAATATTATTATATATATATAATAATTATTGAGCTAATTATATTAATAATAAAGTCTTCTATTTATACATCTCTATTTTATATCTTTTATTTATTTTACAACACGTTATCAGCACGAGACTTTGATCAAATTTTTAGGAAGACTCAGGTAACAAATTTTCATTATGTCGAAACTCTCTCATCTTGAATTCAATGCTCTTGATATATCTGGAAACAATTATTTATCATGGATATTAGATGCTGAAATCCATCTTGATTCAATGGATCTTGGAGATACCATTAAAGCTGAGAATAATGCATCCCAGAAGGATAAAGCTAAAGCCATGATTTTTCTCCGTCGTCATCTTGACGAAGGATTGAAAAATGAATATCTCACATTAAAAGATCCTGCAGATCTTTGGAAAGACCTTGAAGAAAGGTACAATCATCAGAAAACGGTGATACTTCCTCAAGCCCGGTATGAATGGACGCATTTGCGTTTACAAGATTTTAAATCTATAAATGAATATAATTCTGCAATGTTTCGTATCACCTCACGAATGAAATTGTGTGGGGAAAAAATAACTGATCATGATATGTTGGAGAAAACTTTCTCAACCTTCCATGCCTCGAATGTGCTCCTGCAGCAGCAGTATCGAGAGAAAGGGTTTAAAAAATATTCTGAATTAATTTCTTGCCTTCTTGTTGCCGAACGCAACAATGAGTTTTATTGAAAAATCATGAAGCGCGCCCAGTTGGCGCCGCCCCATTTCCTGAAGTAAATGCGGCAAATCATTACCCCAGAAGAGGTAAATGGCAAGCTTTTAATAACAAGAAAAATTATGGAAGGAAAAAGAATTATGTTCAAAAGAGAGGATCTCACCAGAAGTGGGACAAAGAAAGGAATATCGGGCAAAATAAATCAACCGAGGAGAAGTGTTTCCGCTGTGGTGGAAAGGGCCATTGGTCACGTACCTGTCGTACCCCAAGGCACCTAGTCGATCTTTACCAGGCATCTTTGAAAAAGAACGACAAAGGAAAGGAAACAAATTTTGTTTCAAATGATGCTGAGAACTCCACCACTCATTATGATGTATCTGATTTCTTTGAGGACCCTGAAGGAAATATTGGTCATTTGATCAATGATGGAATAGTTTAATATGTGGGATTGTGAAGTATATATGTAAATAAATAATGTAAAGAACTTATTAAGTTTTATTTTCTATGTATTTAAGTTTCAAATGTGATGTACATAAATAATGAAATATTAATATGAATTTTAGAAATTATTAAATGTGTCAAATTTTAAAATAAAATTTTAGTATATGACATTATTTTATGTACAATGTTTCTTAGAAAAATAATTCTGATCAAGCATTCAATTTAACTGTGCATACTACTCATTTTATTATTATTTGTTTTTGAAGAATGGCAAGGATATGTAATGAAGATATATGCCTTGCGGATAGTGCAAGTTCGCACACTATTCTCAAAAGTGATATATATTTTACCCATCTTGTGCCAAAAGAGGAATATGTTAATACTATTATTGGCTCAGGCAATGTGATAGAAGGCTCCGGAAGAGCTATAATTTTGTTTCCTGAAGGAACAAAATTTATAATAAATAATGCACTATTATCTACCAAGTCTCTGAGAAACTTGTTGAGTTTCAAAGATATTCGCCGAAATGGATATCATGTTGAGACGATGAATGAGGGAAATCATGAGTATTTATGTATCACAACTCATGATTCAAATAAGAAAGTTATATTAGAAAAATTACCCTCACTTTCATCTGGGTTGTATTATACCAAGATTAGTGCAATTGAATCACATGCCACTGAAAACCAGAAGTTTACTAGCCCAAATGAGTTCATAACTTGGCACGACCGATTGGGTCATCCGGGAACAACCATGATGAGGAGAATTATTGAAAACTCTCATGGACATTCACTAAAGAACCAGAAGATTCTTAAAACTAGTGAATTTTGTTGTGCTGCATGTTCTCAAGGGAAGTTAATTTTAAGGCCATCACCAGTAAAGATTGGATTTGAGTCTCCTGAATTCCTAGAAAGGATTCAAGGTGATATATGTGGACCTATTCATCCACCATGTGGATCTTTTAGATATTTTATGGTCCTGATAGACGCATCTTCGAGATGGTCACATGTGTGCTTATTATCTTCTCGCAACCTGGCGTTTGCGAGATTACTGGCTCAAATTATTCGATTAAAAGCACAATTTCCAGAAAATCCAATTAAAGCAATTCGTCTTGATAATGCTGGTGAATTTACTTCCCAAGCTTTTGATGCTTATTGTATGGCTAATGGAATAAGTGTTGAACATCCAGTAGCTTATGTTCACACACAAAATGGGTTAGCAGAATCACTTATTAAGCGCCTCCAATTAATTGCTAGACCCTTGCTTATGAGAACAAATCTCCCAACCTCGGTTTGGGGGCATGCTATTTTACATGCCGCAGCACTTATTCGTTTGAGGCCAACGAGTTATCATCAATTCTCTCCTATGCAATTAGCTTTTGGCCAGCAGCCAAATGTTTCCCATTTAAGAATATTTGGGTGTGCAATATATGTTCCCATTGCACCACCTAATCGCACCAAAATGGGACCCCAAAGAAAATTGGGGATATATGTTGGATACGATTCTCCCTCTATAGTGAGGTATCTTGAGATACAAACTGGTGATGTGTTTAAAGCCCGGTTTGCGGATTGTCATTTTGATGAATCAAAATTTCCAACATTAGGGGAAGAGAATAAGCTTCCTGAAAAGGAACTTAATTGGAATGCATCATCGTTGATGCATTTAGATCCTCGATCAGGGCAATGTGAACTAGAAGTTCAAAAGATTATACATTTGCAAAGAATAGCAAATGAATTGCCTGATGCATTTTCCGATACAAAGAGGATAACCAAATCTTATATACCAGCGGAAAATGCCCCAATTCGAATTGATGTCCCAGTAGGACAAATAGCCACGGAAGCAAATACACGCCAGAAGCGTGGCAGGCCTGTCGGTTCCAAAGACAAAAATCCTCGAAAGAGAAAAGAGGTAAATAATGTTCCTGTTGAAAAAGACATAGTAGAGACACCTGCAGTTGTCCAAAATTCTGATATAACGCCAGAAGACGTTCAGGTACCTGAAAATTGTGAAAATGATGAGATCTCAATAAATTATGTCTTTACAGGAGAGAGATGGGACCGAAATAAGACAATTGTCAATGAAATATTTGCATATAATGTGGCATTAGATATCATGCATGAAAGTAAGGATCTTGAGCCAAGATCAGTTGAAGAATGTCGACAAAGAAATGATTGGCCAAAATGGGAAGCAGCCATGAAGGCTGAATTAGACTCACTTGCAAAACGTGAAGTCTTTGGACCTGTAGTCCGTACACCTGAAGATGTAAAACCTGTTGGATACAAATGGGTATTTGTGAGAAAACAAAATGAGAAAAATGAAGTTGTGCGCTACAAAGCCCGACTTGTGGCACAAGGTTTTTCACAAAGGCCCGGTATAGATTATGAAGAAACGTATTCCCCTGTAGTGGATGCGATAACATTGCGTTATTTGGTCAGTTTATCTGCATATCATAAACTGCATATGCATTTAATGGATGTGGTAACAGCCTATTTATACGGCTCATTAGATCGGGATATCTATATGAAGGTCCCTGAAGGATTAAAGATATCTAAACCATCCAATGAATATTCGCAAGGGTTATACTCAGTCAAATTGCAAAGATCTTTATATGGTCTAAAGCAATCTGGACGAATGTGGTATAATCGTCTTACTGAGTATCTGGCCAAAAACGGATTCAAGAATGATGATATCTGCCCATGTGTTTTCATAAAGAAATCTGCATCTGGATTCGTTATAATTGCTGTGTACGTTGATGATTTAAATATCATTGGGACTCCTGAAGAGATTTCAACAATTATAAAAACTCTAAAAGAAGAGTTTGAGATGAAAGATCTTGGAAAGACTAAATTTTGTCTCGGCCTGCAGATCGAGCATATAAAAGACGGGATCTTTATTCATCAAACAACATACACAGAAAAGATCTTGAAGAGATTTTATATGGATAAGTCACATCCATTAAGTACCCCAATGATCGTAAGATCTTTGGATGTGAAAAAGGATCAATTCCGTCCTAAAGAAGAAAATGAAGATATCCTTGGTCCTGAAGTACCATATCTTAGTGCCATTGGAGCACTAATGTATCTTGCTAATAATACGCGACCTGACATATCATTCGCGGTGAATTTACTAGCAAGGTATAGTTCCTCTCCAACCAGAAGACATTGGAGTGGAATCAAACAAATTTTTCGATATCTTCATGGAACGGTTGATATGGGATTGTTTTATCCCTATGGATCCAAATCACAACTAGTTGGCTATGCAGATGCCGGATACTTGTCTGATCCACATAAAGGGAGATCTCAAACAGGATACCTGTTCACATATGGTGGTACAGCTATATCTTGGAGGTCCACAAAACAGACGATTGCTGCAACATCCTCTAATCATGCTGAAATACTGGCGATTCATGAAGCTAGTCGCGAGTGTTTTTGGCTGAGGAGTCTGATTCAATATATTCTATCATCATGTGGACTGATTGATCATAAGATAGCTCCAACTGTCCTGTTTGAAGATAATACAGCATGCATTGCTCAACTTAAGGGAGGATACATCAAAGGTGATAGAACAAAGCATATTTCTCCCAAATTCTTCTTCACTCATGATCTTCAAAATCAAGGGACAATTGATGTCCAACAGATCCGTTCAAGTGACAATCTGGCAGATTTATTTACAAAGTCACTCCCGAAATCCTCCTTTGAAAGATTGGTACATGAGATTGGGATGCGCCGATTTCGAGACGTTAAATGATGTCGGCAAGAGGGGGAGACTGTACTCTTTTTTCCTTGGTCAGGTTTTTTTCCCATTGGGTTTTTCTTGACAAGGTTTTTAATGAGGCAGTCCCCATCACAAAGGATATTGTACTCTTTTTCCTTCACTGAGGTTTTTCCCACAGGGTTTTCCTTTAGTAAGGTTTTAATGAGGCAATAATCCTAAATGGTCATCCAAGGGGGAGTGTTGTGATAAGATTGCCTGAGGTGGATTCCCATTTTCCACAAGTCTCAGGTTTTCAAAGGGAATCTTATTAAATAATGTTTGAAAATGTTACCATGTGTTTGCCTATAAATAAGAACTTGATATGAAGCATACGGACAGCAATAAAAAGAAAGCTAATATACTCTCTTTCTCTCTCTCTCTTCTTACGAATACTTCTATCTTTTATGTTGCAATCAAATACCATTCTTCTTATATTACTATTACAATTCTTTCTCTTCTTTTATTTTATAAGTATTTTAAATTCTATTTTCTATTACTCTTTACATATAATATTAATAGCAATATTAACCATCTTTATTATATTGAGATAGTATCAAATGCAAATCTCCCTCTCTTTATTTTTAATACTTTTTCTTATCTTTGTATATATATACACAATACAACATATAATATTATTATATATATATATAATAATTATTGAGCTAATTATATTAATAATAAAGTCTTCTATTTATACATCTCTATTTTATATCTTTTATTTATTTTACAACATCATTCAATTTTATTTTTAATATTTTCGACTCCTGTCAAAATTATCAATAGACGTTAATTCTATTTAAAAAATTAAGATCAAAATTAAAATATCGAAAGATAGTTTTAACATAAACCGAAAACGTTAAAGATAAAACAAAATAAAATTAAACATTAAAAATATTTAAAAAAATTACAACCATTAAAGATAAAAATATTTTACCCTTTAATTTTTCGAATTGAGTTGCACAATTTGTTTTCGATTTACATGTTTAATGGACTAGAATGGCGTCTCCTTGAGAGAATTTTTTATTTTTAATATTGGAGTGATAGTGGTGTTTTTTTAAATATGAATTGTTGGGGTGTTATACTCAAATGTGGAATCATTTAACAAGAAAAACAGAAATCGGACTGTCCGATTTATTAGAGATATAGAAATCGAACTATCCGATTTGTGGTTAAAAAAATTAAAAAATTTGAAGTACACAAATCGGACCGTCCGATTTGTGACAGGTACACAAATCGGACCGTCCGATTTGTAGAGGTACAGAAATCGGACCATTCGATTTGTGACAGGTACACAAATCGGGCAGTCCGATTTGTGGTAAAAAAAATTAAAAAATTTGAGGTACAGAAATCGGATCCTCCGATTTATGTACTTCTACAGTTTTGAAAAACACCAAAAATTACAATGTTAAAGTATATCACCACTTCTACTTCCATAACAAAAAAAAATTAGCCTCCTTGAGATTGATTATTTTCTCTTTTTCTCTTTTTTGGAGAGTGGATGTCCTTTTCTATGAACAACACTCGTTTTTTTAGAGAAAAAAAAAAATCCCTTTAATAATTCGGCCATTAAATTGCTTTTCACATTTCCGTGTTTCCACTCTCGTGCTTCTTCGATGGACAAATAAGCCTATGGTCCAGTTTCCCTCGCTTTTTTCTTTTTTGGGTGATTTTTATAAAAAAAATAACCCATTTAGCTTTACCATTTTTTTTAATTAATTAAAGTTTTGGTGAGTTTGATACTGGTCAAGAGATCGATTTACCAATATTAGAAATTTAGAATATGTTTTCACAGATAATTATAAATCGTTTATGAAAAAAGTCTTTATAGGAGTCCAAAAAAAAAAAAGAAAGAAAAAAAAAACTTGAACTTGGCACCTTTTTAAAATGTATTTCAAACTTTTATCATGTATACCAACTCTTTTTGCTTTTCGCTTTTACTGTTACATGTAATTGTTTGCATTGAGTTTTATTAGAGTTTTATAACTAACACTGCTTATCTTATTTTATCATTTAAGCATCAAACTGGCATATTCTACTTTCCTACCGTAGGAGCACTTAATTAAAATTGATATAAATAGCAATCCCGTTAATTAGAATTTTTTTAAATAAATAAAATATTTTATTTACCGAAATAAATAATTTGTAGTGTTTGTATTGAAATGTGCCGAATATCTGTAAACGAGATAAGACATAAAACGACGTAGACGTATCGCATTTGTACACGTATGTGTTGTGTAAAGTCCTTATCTCGTTTATCAAAATACGTGTAATTTTATCTCGTTTAAAATATGAGGATGTCTATATATACATCTTGTCCGCAGGTTTGATTAAGAGCCTTTCACTTTCATTTTTTGACATTTTCTCCCACTTTTATCATTTTCTAATCATATTTCCAAATTACTTAAAGAATATGGCGCGCGCTGATAATCACGATGGAGACATTAACAGATTGAACGTGACTTGGCATATTACAGAAACAACTGACTTTGAGATTGGTGTTATTTTTTGTTTTATATTTATGTTAAAACATAAATGTGTTACCATACTTAGGGTACTTTTATAGAGGTCGTATGGAGTACATGTTAGGCAAATGAATATATAATTAGGAATGATTTAAGTGCTAAGATATGATGTTAGACATACTTTAAAATAGATTTGTTAGTTAAATATTTGTTTAGGTTTATTTTTTTTAATTTATGTTATTATTAAGCATAATTTTATTAATTTAGTTATTAATTTAGGCTACTAACAATTTTTAATCAACTTAATTAAGTAGCAAAATATTTATGTTTTTATTTATTAAATATTTAAGTAAATAGTTTATTTTTTTTGTTACTTAAACTAAGTTATCATGTTGATGGTGTATTTATTGGTTATTCAAGTAAATATTTTTATTTAATCTAACTTTAGGAGATATGAAATGAATTTTGTTAATCACTATTTAACTAAATAATTTATTTAAATTAAATAAAATAGACGTTTATAAGTTGGTTATTAATTATTTTACAAAATATTTTTATTTACATTATATTATACAGACGTTTAAATTAATTATTTTACTAAACATTTTTATTATTAAGCTAAATATTTTTATTCAAATAAATTTACAATTTAAATATTTGTAGTTATTTGTTAAAATTTTACTTATAAGTCAAATTAATTCGATATGTATATATTTGTCGGTAGAGTGTTTTACGTTAAAATTCTTATATCTTTATAGGTTTACGCATTTTTAATTCAGTTTTTTATTTTTTACTAGAGGTCTCGCCTACTTCTTTCTAGAAGAGTGAGCCACACAATCCCACCATCGGACACTATTGTCCCGTACCCGAGGGAGGATGGTGGTAGAGTGGCCGAAGTGGGTTTAGGAATTTTCCTTGAAATAGAATTGGCGTTGCAAGTATAGTCCCAAACCCAAAATCAACTCTCAATCAAAGTTTGAATTCAAAAGATGTCACTATTCAAAACCAATTCGATTCCTGGAGTATTTAATTCCCGAGTCGTCTCCCAAGAACACTTGAGACAAATGAGTGTACAATTCCAGTTGTGATGATCAAGAGATTTTCAATGAAGAGATAAACATATAAAGAAATAAAAGAACATTCAAAATTGCAATAAATGAATAATATAGACAAGTAAGGTATAAAAAAGGACTAATGCAAATGTGTGTGAAAGATTTAAAGCATGAAAAGCATCTTGGCTTGGAATGAGTTAAGGGTCCTTTCTTTGTTGGAACCACAACTATGACAATTAGAATGAATTAATCTCACTTGATTAACCCTCATATCGGAGTGTAAGTTAAATGAGCATAAGTGTTCTTAACCCACAAATCCTAAATTGCTTGCTTATTGCCTTAGCAACAAATTAGCGTTAGTGGGAACAAGAACAATTAACAATCCAAGAATTGACACTAAATGTTGGACATTCCAACTCTAGGAATCCACTTGCTCACTTTTCCCAAGTCAAGAGATAGAAAACTAGCCGAAAAATCATAATTGATATTTTGTCAAACACTTGGTGGGCAAAAATATTAAACATGGGAGAAAAGAGAAAATACTTGAGACTAAAAGCAACAAATGATCTCAATTAACAATAATAACTCAAGAAAGCATATAACAAACATCAATCATCAAATTTATCAACAAGAAATTAAAATTGCAAAAGAGAAGTAAAATTGAACTATAACTTGAAATATAAGAAATAGTAAGAACAATGTAGCTATAAAGAGTAGTAACAAAGAGATACTTACAATGGAAGCAAGCAAAATCCAAGATCAAAAATAGAAATGGAACTTGAATGTAAAATCCTAGTATAAAATCTAATAGAGATGATGAAAAACTATACTAAAGCTTCCTACTACTACTCCTAAGCTACCCTAATATTATTCTATGCTATTGTCTTCTTTTTTCCTTCAATATGATCTAAATGGCTTCAAAAATGGGTCTCCAATCCACCAAAATCGCGAATCACGTGCAATTTTAATGAAGGCATGTGCGGGCACCTGTGCGTACGCACAAACATGTGCGCACGCACACTCTGCCAAAATCTCTTCCTGTGCGTACGCACAAGTAGCTGTATGCACGCACACTAGGCGATGCTCTGAATGGATGCATGACAAGTACGATGCAGCTCACGTGCACGCATGGCTCTGTTTTGATGCCTGTGTGTACATACACATTGTTGTGCTCTTCTCCTTTGATTCTCCATGCTTCCTCCTCTTTGCATGCTCATCTTCCATTCTCTCCAAGCCATTCCTACCTTATACATCTGAAATCACTCACAGACAACATCAAGGCATCGAATGGAAGGCAAATGGAACAAAATAGGCTAATTTAGGCACAAAAGAGTATGTTTTCATAATCAAGCACAAATTAGGAGGAAAGTTCAAAAGCATGCTATTTATGGGAATAAGTGCAAGTTTGTATGATGAAATCCATTCAATTTCAACCAAAAATTATCATCAAATATGGATTCATCAATTCTCCCACACTTAAACACTAGCATGTCCTCATGCTAAACACACTCAAAGGTGATAGATGAAAGGGAAAACAACTTATTCTATGTACTACTTAAATGCATGCAACTATCCTAAGGGCTATTTACTAATATGTACTATGCTACGAGTTGGCAAAAATGAACCATGAAATTCCAATCCATCACAAGAAAGCTTTAGGGCCAATGCAAAAAGTTCATGCACTAAGATCGATGTCCAAAGAATTGAATTGAAATTTTCAAAACTATCCAATCCAACAACTTGCAAGAAGATACAATATGCGATGGAATAACATAGAATTGAGTGATCGAACCCCTCACCGGATGTGTATTCACTCAATTCGCTCAGTGTTTAGGGTTTAACCACTCAATTCTCCTTTTTCATACTTTTCAAAGATTTGTAAGTCATCTAACAATCAACTAGTACTTGATGCATGAAAAACAAATATCATGAGGTCTTTGGAGGGTTGTAATGGGGCTAGGGTTTAGGTAGGATAAATATGGTTAAGTGGACTTAAAGAATTAGTTCTTTGATTAGCTTAAGTGTCCACCTAATCCTATATCACCTATATACACATAACAACACAACCTATCTACCCATTTTTCTCCTATCTCACCCTACTCATGCACTTTCTTTTCAAAACATAAACATATGCATCCTTTATTTAACTTTTTTTTATTTCATATTCTATTATACACAAGTTTTTTTTTTAAATTGAACTTTTCTTGTCTTTGTTAGCACAAGAAATGTATATGACTTAAACAATGAATGCATGAGCATTACCCAATTGCCAATTTTTCACCATGAGTCCATGCCTTTATCACCCATGCTTTCCAACAGTTTTTCCCACACTTAGAATATACACACTAATCCACCCAAGCTAATCAAAGAGTAATTCAGAGACATCAATGGTTTTTTGCTTAAGGGGAGTAATGTACTCAACATCAGAACAAAAGGGAATTTACAGGCTCAAAAGGGGTTCACAAAGGTGAATGCAAGGGTTGGACATATAGGTTGGTGAGTTTAACATCAAAGATGGTCTCAATCATGCTAAATGCATCTAAACAACAAATACAGGACATAAAGAATCATGCAAATCAATTATCACAATAAAAAAGGAGTATAGTCACACAAGAACAGACATTATGGTTGAAAAATACAACCATCTATTAGAGCTCAAATCTCACAAGGCATGTTGTTCTAGCTCTTTTCTATGTTCTACAAACAAAATACTCCAAGCAAGTTGAAAAACACAATTTTTTTCAATTCAATCAATGGTACGTCCTAAGAAAGATTTCATGGAAATTTCTTGGTGTTCCACCAACTTATTTATTCTATCATGCAACATGCAAGAATTAACTATCATATAGCTATGAACACTAAAGAAATATTTACAAACAAAACAACAAGATGCAATAGAGATAAAACTACTCAAAAATGAAGAAAAAGATCTAAAAAGGCATTGCAAAGTGTCTTGAGAAAAAAAATTTTACCCCCCTCGAAGTCGTCGATCCTCCCCCACACTTAGTTCGTGCACGGTCCTTTGTGCATGCTTATAATTCGGGAGAATGAGAATCTTGGGGTCCACCTTCAGCCGGTGGTCTCGGGCATGGGTTGGTCACCGTCATCATGCTCCTCTCCAACTAGCTTGGATAAGGCCTCAGGAGTTGGGCCGGGTTCTCTTCCTTCCAGCTTTGCCATTATCCACTCGAAACGCTTGTGCTCCAGATACTCCACGTGGTGGATATCGTGCAAGATGTCTTGGTATAAGTCCGGAAGGGACCGGAGAAACGGTCAAGGAGTTGATGAAGTCGGTAGACTTGATAGTGGTGCTGTGGGTGCCTTCCTCTTAGAGGGTGTTTCTTTGTTGATCCTTCTAATTCTCCCCTCGGAATGAACTTGTTGCCTCTTGAAATCTCGAACATGATGTCCATCGGTTGCCTCCCTACCCCCGCTGCAATTGCCAAATGCATCACCATCGATGGAAAAGGGATGTTGATCTTATTCTTCTCAATCAATTTCTAAATCGATGTGCGTATCAAAGGTACAATGGCTATGTTCTTCCCTTCCATAATAGTCCAAAGTAGCAAAGTAGTCTTGAATCAGACATGGGTAGCATGGGTGCTAGGAATAATGTAGTATGCCACAATTTGATGCCAAATATGAGCCTCGGCATTCAAATTAGAGTAAGCAATACTAGTAGGAACAGATTTCCTCCCTTTACTAAACTCCCAAGACGCACCGGGACGGCCAATTTTCTCAAGAATAGGAGTCAAAGACATCCTTCCCTTGAACACATTCGCTTTGATTCTCAGATAATCATTTTTCTCAGGCAGAATGTGGAGGATCTTTAGAATAGCTTCTAGAGCCCGGTTGGAAGCATCCAACGTTTTTTCCTGGAGGAATACCGACTCCGCCTCCCAAGTTTGGTAGTTGGCGTAGAATTCTCGCACTATGGATTCATTAACTTCAATTGGGTCTTGCTCAAGAAACTCCCAATGAACCGATGCAATCCACTCATGGATGACCGCCTTGTATTTGCTTGGAACCTTTAGCGTTCGCTCCCAATGGATTGTCCTCTTCTCAAATTTTTCATAACAAAACTCCGCTCTTTGGTTAACCAAGACATTCGGGTTATCACTTGGGCGATCCATGAAGTAAGGTCTAGATGGGCAAGTTGTAGGTTGCACAACCGATAGAGTGACCAGGGCTTTACTTTCTTCCGCATCCTAAAAAAAATTGAAACAAAAGATTTTCGAGATCATAGGGCAACAATAAGATAAGAGTAATGAGGAAGCACTAATAAAATCAAGAAAATTGAATTATTAATTGGAAGCTTTTAAAATAGTGTGATTTCCAAGAAAGAGAATGTGTGTATTCCAAGGATGTGCACGGTTCGAACACACACCGGCCAGATACAATGGCAATCACACACTTAGCCAATTCAAAGCTCAATGCTTCTCAATTAAGTGCTTAAGTTGCAAGTATAAATCATGGACATAAAAGCAACGTCAAGAAGGCACCAAATGATTCATATGAATTCTTTGAATGTAATGGTCATTCAAGTTGTGGCATGAAAGTTCATTAACAAAAAGGTTGTACAACAATAACCATTCACTCAAAGGGAAATGTCAATTGTTCATCCTCAAGAAGTGGTAATCACATGTACAATGTTCTTGATTTAAAGCCAAAAGATGTTTGATCAAGACATTATCAAAAGTTGAACATTTGTAAAGTGGTTACTTAATTAAAATTCCAAAATGAACAATGAAATTTGAATTCCACAAACACAATGCATTTGCAACCTAAATCACCCATCAACAAAGTACACAAGTCATGAAAGATTTGGGTGTTTGGAACTTCAAGCATAAGAACAAGTAAATGCATTGGTAAATTCAACTTGATTATCATCAAAAGTCATAATTGAAGTTGCACAATTCATACAATATGCTTAACAAGGGATAAATTGAAAGCATATGATGGCCATGTCATACGAATCAAACAAAATGTTCATTGAGGTATTTTATCAAACATGTGGTATGCAATGTGAAATCTTATCTCAATCAATGCTCAAATCAATCATAATCAACCCAACAATAAAATATCAACACTTGCAATATAAAGAAAAACAGAAAAAGCAATAAATTTAATCGAAGCAACCATAAAAAGTAAATAAACACAATTGCAAAAATCAACATAAAAAGAAAATAATAAAGTGAAAATTAAAGGTTGAAGAAAGCAAGAATTGGGAAGGAAACAATGGCACTCTTTATAGCCACTGCGAGCTTGTAGCGGTTGGGTTTGCCGGAACAGCACCAGAGGAGAAAAACTCACCGGTAGTGAAGAAAGAAAAGAGAAAGGAAAGAAATAAAAGAGATATAAGAGAGAGTATGTGATATATATATATATATATGGCAGCTGACGGCGGTAGTGGTGGCCGGTGAGGTCGCCTGAGGGGTTGGGCAGAGAAGGTGGGAGCAGCAATGAAGAGAAGAAGAAAAGAAGAAAGCTGCTACTCACTAGGGGAGCGTGCCTTGTTATTACCAAGAACGCATCGTGTGCGTACGCACAAAGACCTGTGCGCACGCACAGAAGGGCAAAAAAGTTATAGAGGGTTGCAAACGCACACTGCGTGCGATCGTTGCAAACAGAGGGCCTGTAGTAGAGTGTGCGGACGCACAAGGACGTGCACTCGCACAGAAAGCCTAATTTTCTTTTTTTTTAACAAAAATTGCCTGAGGGAAAAAATCATGTGTGCGTGCGCACACAGGTCCGTGCGCACACAGGTCCGTGCGCACACACAGAAACAAAGATAGGGGATGTTAACGCGCATAACCCATGCCAACACTCCCACCAGTGGGGCTGTCAATTGGCGTGCGGACGCACACGTCTATGCGGCCGCACAGATAGCGCAAAAAGGGCGTGCGTACGTACGCACGGAGCGGTGCGCACGCACAGGACAAGAAAAACAGGGCAGCGCCCACGCACAGACTGTGCTGACGCTGCGACCAGAGGGCACTGCAAGGGGTGTGCGGGCAACAGGCTCGTGCGCACGCACAGATGGTGAAAATCGCAGTTGTATGCGCACGCACAGCAGAGTGTATACGCACAGATGCCCTGTTTCTCAAAAAAAATTCTTTTCAAAAATAAGGTCCCAAGCCTTAGCACATCAACATATCAACCCCAAATCATACAAACATGCATAAATTCATGATCCACAAGTAATTCAACTTATTCAACTCAAAAACATCAAACCAAACCTAAGCTAATCATCATATCACAAGAAAGCAACTAATTCAAAAAGCTATAAACAAAAGATAAAGTTGGAATAATGTTACCTTGGTGGGGTGTCTCTGATGAGCGAATAATTTATACGCTTTTTGGCATTGTTTTTATATAGTTTTTAGTAAGTTTAAGCTACTTTTAGGGATGTTTTCATTAGTTTTTATGTTAAATTCACATTTCTGGACTTTACTATGAGTTTGTGTGTTTTTCTGTGATTTCAGGTAAATTCTGACTGAAATTGAGGGATTTGAGCAAAACTCTGAAAGAGGCTGACAAAAGGACTGCTGATGCTGTTGGAATCTGACCTCCCTGCACTCGAAATGGATTTTCTGGAGCTACAGAACTCTAAATGGCGCGCTCTCAACGGCGTTGGAAAGTAGACATCCAGGGCTTTCCAGCAATATATAATAGTCCATACTTTATTCGAAGAATGACGACGCAAACTGGCGTTGAACGCCAAGTACACGCTCCTTTCTGGAGTTAAACGCCAGAAAAACGTCATAATCCGGAGTTGAACGCCCAAAGCACATCACAACTCGAAATTCAACTCCAAGAGAAGCCTCAGCTCGTGGATAGATCAAGCTCAGCCCAAGCATACACCAAGTGGGCCCCGGAAGTGGATTTATGCATCAATTACTTACTCATGTAAACCCTAGTAGCTAGTCTAGTATATATAGGACCTCTTACTATTGTATTAGACATCCTGGATTGTATTTTGATCTAGTGATCACGTTTAGGGGGCTGGCCATTCGGCCATGCCTGAACCTCTTGCTTATGTATTTTCAACGGTGGAGTTTCTGCACACCATAGATTAAGGGTGTGGAGCTCTGCTGTACCTCAAAGATTAATGAAGTTCTATTGTCTTTTATTCAATTCTCTATCTTATTCTTATTCCAAGATATTCATTCGTACTCAAGAACATGATGAGTGTGATGAGCTAATAACTCTCATCATCATTCTCACTCATGAGCGCGCGTGATTGACAACCACTTACGTTCTACATGCAACACAAGCTTGAATGTGTATCTCTTAGATTCCCCAACAGAATCTTCGTGGTATAAGCTAGATAGATGGCGGCATTCATCTGGATCCGGAAAGTCCAACCTTGTCTGTGGTGTTCCGAGTAGGATCCTGGGAATCCGGAAGGTCTCACCTTGTCTGTGGTATTCTGAGTAGGATTCCGTTCATGAATGACTGTGACGTGCTTCAAACTTTAACCTGCTGGGCGTTAGTGACAAACGCAAAAGAGGGATTCTATTCCAGTAGGAGCGGGAACCAACCGGTGATTGGCCGTACTGTGACAGAGTGCGTGCATTAGCTTTCACTGCGAGGATGGGATGTAGCTATCAACCATGGGTGATGCCTCCAGACTGGTTAGCTGTGCGAGTGACAGCCGTACAGGTTATTTCCCTGAGAGGAATGAAAGTAGCCACAACTGATAGTGAACCCCTATACAAAGCTTGCCATGGAAAGGAGTAAGAAGGATTGAGTAGAAGGAATAGGAGAGCAGGCGTCCGGGAGCTCTACAGCACCTCTATTCCGCTTATCTGAAATTCCTACCAATGAATCTGCATAAGTATTTCTATCCTTTTATTATTTATTTTATTATTAATATTCGAACTCACCATAAACAGATTTAAACTGCCTAACTGAGATTTGCAAGGTGACCATAGCTTGCTTCATACCAACAATCTCTGTGGATTCGACCCTTACTCACGTAAGGTTATTACTTGGACGACCCAGTACACTTGCTGGTTAGTTGAACGGAGTTGTGACTTCAAATAAGGACAATTATTGAATAAATCCAATTACAATGAATCAGATCAAAGAACAGTGATCACAATTTCGTCCACCAAGTTTTTGGCGCCGTTGCCGGGGATTGTTCGAGTATGGACAACTGACGGTTCATCTTGTTGCTCAGATTAGGTAATTTTCTTTTCAAAAATCTTTTTCAAAAAAATTTTTCTTTTATTTTTCGTTTTTCCAAAACTTTATTTTCTAAAATATTAAATAAAAATCCAAAAAAATTAGAAAATCATAAAAATCAAAATATTTTGTGTTTCTTGTTTGAGTCTTGTGTTAATTTTTAAGTTTGGTGTCAATTGCATGCTTTTAAAATTTTTTCTTGCATTTTTTTCGAAAATCTCATGCATTCATAGTGTTCTTCATGATCTTCAAGTTGTTCTTGATAAGTCCTCTTGTTTGATCTTGATGATTTCTTGTTTTGTGTTGTTTGTTGTTTTTCATGTGCATTTTTGCATTCATATTTTCCATGCATTAAGAATTTCTAAGTTTGGTGTCTTGCATGTTTTCTTTGCATCAAAAATTTTTCAAAAATATGTTCTTGATGTTCATCATGATCTTCAAAGTGTTCTTGGTGTTCATCTTGACATTCATAGCATTCTTGCATGCATCTTGTGTCTTGATCCAAAATTTTCATGTTTTGGGTCATTTTTGTGTTTTTCCTTAAAAAATTTAAAAATCAAAAATATCTTTTCCTTATTTCCCTCCAAAATTTTCGAAATTTTGGGTTGACTTGGTCAAAAATTTTCAAAATTAGTTGTTTCTTACAAGTCAAGTCAAAATTTCAATTTTAAAAATCTTATCTTTTCAAAATCTTTTTCAAAAATCATATCTTTTTCAATTTTCTTTATAATTTTCGAAAATTTCAAAAATATTTTTCAAATTATTTTCAAAATCTTTTTCTTATCTTTTATATCTAATTTTCGAAAATTAGCTAACAATTAATGTGATTGGTTCAAAAATTTGAAGTTTGTTACTTTCTTGTTAAGAAAGGTTCAATCTTTAAGTTCTAGAATCTTATCTTGTAGTTTCTTGTTAGCTAAGTTATCTTAAAAATCAAATCTTTTTCAAAATATCTTTTTCTTAAAAATCTTTTTGTCTTTTAATTTATCTTTTTCAAAAATTTCAAAATATCTTATCTAACTTACTATCTTCTTATCTTTTTCAAATTTGATTTCAAATCTTTTTCAATCAACTAACTAACTTTTTGTTTGTTTCTTATCTTTTTCAAAACCACCTAACTACTTCTCTCTCTTCTATTTTCGAAAATATCTCTCTCTTTTTCAAAAAGTTCTTTTTAATTAATTAATTGTTTCATGTTTTAATTTTAATTACATTTTATCTCTAATTTTCGAAAATCACTAACTCCTTTTCAAAATTATTTTCGAAATTTCTCTTCTCTCTTCCTCTTCTATTTAATTATTTAATTACTAACACTTCTCTTCACCCCTCTTCATCAAAAATCCGAATCCATTCCTCTTCTTCTACCCCTTTCTTTTTCTACTAACATAAAGGAATCTCTATACTGTGACATAGAGGATTCCTTCTTTCTTTTTTGTGTTCCCTTTTCTTTCATATGAGCAGGAACAGGGACAAAGGCACTCTTGTTGAAGTTGATCCAGAACCTGAAAGGACTCTGAAGAGAAAATTAAAAGAAGCTAAATTACAACAATCCAGAAGCAACCTTTTAGAAAATTTCGAACAAGAGGAAGAGATGGCCGAAAATAATAATGATAATGCAAGGAGAATGCTTGGTGACTTCACAAAGCCAACATCCAAGTTTAATGGAAGAAGCATCTCCATTCCTGCCATTGGAGCCAATAACTTTGAGCTTAAGCCTCAACTAGTTGCTTTAATGCAACAAAACTGCAAGTTTTATGGACTTCCATCTGAAGATCCTTACCAGTTTTTAACTGAGTTCTTGCAGATCTGTGACACTGTAAAGACAAATGGAGTTAATCCTGAAGTCTACAGACTCTTGCTTTTCCCTTTTGCTGTAAGAGACAGAGCTAGAGTATGGTTGGATTCACAACCCAAGGATAGCCTGGACTCATGGGATAAGCTTGTCACTGCATTCTTAGACAAGTTCTTTCCTCCTCAAAAGCTGAGCAAGCTGAGAGTGGATGTTCAAACCTTCAAACAAAAAGATGGTGAATCCCTCTATGAAGCTTGGGAAAGATACAAGCAGCTGACCAAGAGATGTCCATCTGACATGTTTTCTGAATGGACCATATTAGATATATTCTATTATGGTCTCTCTGAATTTTTGAAAATGTCATTGGACCACTCTGCAGGTGGATCTATTCACCTGAAGAAAACGCCTGAAGAGGCTCAAGAACTCATTGACATGGTTGCAAACAACCAGTTCATGTACACCTCTGAGAGGAATTCCGTGAACAATGGGGTACCTCAGAAGAAAGGAGTTCTTAAAATTGATGCTCTGAATGCCATACTGGCTCAGAACAAAGTGTTGACTCAACAGGTCAACATGATCTCTCAAAATCTGAATGGATTGCAACATGCATCCAACAGTAATAGAGAGGTAGCTTCTGAAGAAGCTTATGATCCTGAAAACCCTGCCATGGCAGAAGTTAATTACTTAGGTGAACCCTATGGAAACACCTATAATTCATCATGGAGAAATCATCCAAATTTCTCCTGGAAGGATCAACAAAAACCCCATCAAGGTTTTAACAATGGTGGACGTGCAAGGCTGAATAATAGTAAGCCATATCCATCATCTTCTCAGCAACAGACAGAGAACTCTGAACAAAACAATTCTAATTTAGCCAACATAGTCTCTGATCTGTCAAAGGCCACTTTCAGTTTCATGAATGAAACCAGATCTTCCATTAGAAATCTGGAAGCACAAGTGGGCCAGCTGAGTAAGAAAGTCATTGAAACTCCTCCCAGTATTCTCCCAAGCAATACAGAAGAGAATCCAAAAGGAGAGTGCAAGGCCATTGATTTAATCAAAGTGACCGAATGCACTAGGGAGGAGGAGGACGAAAATCCTAAGGAGAAAGACCTCCTGGGACGTCCTTCAAGCATGAAGGAGTCTCCTATTAAGGATCCAGAGGAATCTGAGGCTCATCTAGAGACCATAGAGATCCCATTAAATCTCCTTCTGCCATTCATGAGCTCTGAAGAATATTCATCCTCTGAAGAGGATGAAGATGTGATTGGAGAGCAAGCTGCTCTATATTTAGGAGCTATCATGAAGCTGAATGCCAAACTGTTTGGTAATGAGACTTGGGAAAGTAAACCTCCCTTACTCATTAGTGAACTAGACACTTGGATTCAGAAAACTCTACCTCAAAAGAAACAAGATCCTGGCAAGTTCTTAATACCTTGTACCATTGGCACCATGAGCTTTGAAAAAACTCTATGTGATCTGGGGTCAGGAATAAATCTTATGCCACTCTCTGTAATGGAGAAGATGGGGATCATTGAGGTACAACCTGCCTTGTTCTCATTACAATTGGCAGATAAGTCCATAAGACAAGCTTATGGATTAGTAGAGGACGTGCTAGTAAAGGTTGAAGGCCTTTACATCCCTACTGATTTCATAATCCTAGATACTAGGAAGGAAGATGATGAATGCATCATCCTAGGAAGACCTTTCCTAGCCACAGCAGGAGCTGTGATAGATGTCAACAGAGGTGAGTTAGTCCTTCAATTGAATGGGGACTACCTTGTGTTTCAAGCACATGGCCATCCCTCTATGACAAAAGAGAGTAAGCATGAAGAGCTTCTCTCAGTTCAGAGTCAAGAAGAACCCCCACAGTCAAACTCTAAGTTTGGTGTTGTGAGGCCACAACCAAACTCTAAGTTTGGTGTTCAAACCCCATATCCAAACTCTAAGTTTGGTGTTGGGAATACCACACTTAAATTGACCTGATCACCTTGTGGTTCCATGAGAACCACTGTCAAGCTATTGACATTAAAGAAGCGCTTGTTGGGAGGCAACCCAATTTTATTTATCTAATTTTATTTTATTTTGTTTCTTTGTTATTTTTGTGTTTTATTAGGTACATGATCATGAGGAGTCACGAAAAAATCAAAAAAATTAAAAACAGAGTCAAAAACAGAAGAAAAAAATTTTTCACCCAGGGGACGCACGGGCTGGCATTCAACGCCCAGAAGGAGCATCTTTCTGGCGTTCAACGCCAGAACAGAGCATCTTTCTGGCGTTGAACGCCCAAAACAAGCAACAACCTGGCGTTTAACGCCAGGATGCGCACACAGAGGACAATCTGGCGCTGAACGCCAGAAACAAGCATGAAACTGGCGTTCAACGCCAGAAACGTGCATAACATGGGCGTTTAACGCCCAGAACTAGCATCAATGGGCGTTTGAATGCCAGAATGATGCATCAAGGCATGTTACATGCCTATATGGTGAAAGAATGGTATTTGTTTTCACCTCAGGATCTGTGGACCCCACAGGATCCTCACCTCAGGATCTGTGGACCCCACAGGATCCCCACCTACCACATTTCTTTTAATCCTAATCACACTCTTCTAATCCAAATCTCATTCTCGATGTCACACTTCCCAAAAACCTTCACCTATCACCTCAATTCCTCTTCCCAATTACCCCATTCACCATTCACATCATCCTCCTCTTCCCCATACACCCCACCTACCCCCACTACTTTCAAATTCAATTTCCCACCCTTTCCCACCCAATATGGCCGAACCTATACCCTCCCCCCTCCCTATAAATACCCTTCTTTTCTTTTACATTTTCACACAACACAAACCCACATTCTCCCACATAACCGAACCCTCTCTTCTCCCTCTCTCCATATTTTCTTCTTCTTCTTCTACTCTTCTTTTCTTTTTGCTTGGGGACAAGCAAATTTTAAGTTTGGTGTGGTAAAAAGCCTAAGCTTTTTATTTTTCATTCACCATCAATGGCACCCAAGGCCGGAGTTTCCTCAAGAAAAGGAAAAGGGAAGGCAAAAGCTTCCACTTCCGAGTCATGGGAGAAAGAGAGATTCATCTCCAAGAGCCACCAAGACCACTTCTATGATGTTGTGGCAAAGAAGAAAGTGATCCATGAGGTCCCTTTCAAACTCAAGAAGAATGAGTATCCGGAAATCCGACTTGAAATTCAAAGAAGAGGTTGGGAAGTCATAGCCAACCCCATACAACAAGTTGGAATTTTAATGGTTCAAGAGTTCTATGCCAATGCATGGATCACTAGAAACCATGACCAAGGTATGAACCCAAGTCCGAAAAACTATATCACCATGGTTAGGGGGAAATACTTGGATTTTAGTCCGGAGAATGTGAGGTTGGCGTTTCATTTGCCTATGATGCAAGGTGATGAACACCCCTACACTAGAAGGGTCAACTTTGATCAAAGGTTGGACCAAGTCCTTAGGGACATTTGTGTGGAAGGCGCCCAATGGAGAGTTGACTCCAAAGGCAAGCCAGTCCAACTAAGAAGACTGGACCTCAAGCCTGTAGCTAGAGGATGGTTGGAGTTCATTCAAAGATCCATCATCCCTACAAGCAACCGATCTGAAGTTACTGTGGATCGGGCCATCATGGTTCACAGCATCATGATTGGTGAAGAAGTAGAGGTTCATGAAGTCATAGCCAATGAACTCTACAAAATAGCTGACAAGCCTTCATACATGGCACGGCTAGCATTCCCTCACCTCATATGCCATCTATGTTATTCAGCTGGAGTTATCATAGATGGAGATGTCTCCATTGAAGAAGACAAGCCCATCACCAAGAAAAGGATGGAGCAAACAAGGGAAGTTCCTCACGGCCCTCAAGGAGAACAAGAGGAGGTTCACCATCAACAAATGCCTCAAATGCACTTTCCTCCCAACAACTATTGGGAGCAACTTAGCACCTCCTTGGAAGATTTGAGCCATAATGTGGAACAACTAAGGGTGGAACACCATGAACACGCCCTCACTCTTCAAGAAATAAGAGAAGATCAAAGAACAATGAGGGAGGAGCAACAAAGGCAAGGAAGGGACATAGAAGAGTTGAAGAACATCATTGGTCCTTCAAGAAGAAGACACCACTAGAGGTGGATTCATTCCTTGTTCTTTATTTCTTTCTGTTTTCGATTTTTAATTATTATGTTTATCTATGTTTTGTGTCTTTATTTCATGATCATTAGTATGTAACCATGCCTTAAAGCTATAAATAAATTCCATTAGTCCTTCACCTCTCTTAAAAGAAAAATGTTTTAATTCAAAAGAACAAGAAGTACATAATTTTCGAAATTATTATTGAATTTAGTTTAATTATTTTGATGTGGTGACAATGCTTTTGTTTTCTGAATGAATGAATGAACAGTGCATATGTCTTTGGATCTTGTTGTTTATGAGTGTTTAAAATTGTTGGTTCTTGAAAGAATGATGAACAAAGAAAAATGTTATTGATGATCTGAAAAACATCATGAAAATTGATTCTTGAAGCAAGAAAAAGCAGTGAAAAAAAAAAAAGTGGCGAAAATTTTAAAGCAAGGATCCAAGGCTTTGAGCATCAATGGATAGGAGGGCCCAAGGAATTAAAATCCAGGCCTAAGCGGCTAAATCAAGCTGTCCCTAACCATGTGCTTGTGTCATGAAGGTCCAAGTGAAAAGCTTGAGACTGAATGGTTAAAGTCGTGATCTAAAGCTAAAGAGTATGCTTAAGAGCTCTGGACACCACTAATTGGGGACTTTAGCAAAGCTAAGTCACAATCTGAAAAGGTTCACCCAGTTATGTGTCTGTGGCATTTGTGTATCCGGTGGTAATACTGGAAGACAAAGTGCTTAGGGCCACAGCCAAGACTCATAAAGTAGCTGTGTTCAAGAATCAACATGCTTAACTAGGAAAGTCAATAACACTATCCCAAGTTCTAAGTTCCCCCAGAGACGCCAATACCTCTAAACTACAAAGGAAAAAGTGAGGTGCCAAAGCTGTTCAGAAGCAAAAAGCTATAAGTCCCGCTCATGTAATTAAATTAATATTCATTGATATTTTGGATTTTATAGTATATTCTCTTCTTTTTATCCTATTTGATTTTCAGTTGCTTGGGGACAAGCAACAATTTAAGTTTGGTGTTGTGATGAGCGGATAATTTATACGCTTTTTGGCATTGTTTTTATATAGTTTTTAGTAAGTTTAAGCTACTTTTAGGGATGTTTTCATTAGTTTTTATGTTAAATTCACATTTCTGGACTTTACTATGAGTTTGTGTGTTTTTCTGTGATTTCAGGTAAATTCTGACTGAAATTGAGGGATTTGAGCAAAACTCTGAAAGAGGCTGACAAAAGGACTGCTGATGCTGTTGGAATCTGACCTCCCTGCACTCGAAATGGATTTTCTGGAGCTACAGAACTCTAAATGGCGCGCTCTCAACGGCGTTGGAAAGTAGACATCCAGGGCTTTCCAGCAATATATAATAGTCCATACTTTATTCGAAGAATGACGACGCAAACTGGCGTTGAACGCCAAGTACACGCTCCTTTCTGGAGTTAAACGCCAGAAAAACGTCATAATCCGGAGTTGAACGCCCAAAGCACATCACAACTCGAAATTCAACTCCAAGAGAAGCCTCAGCTCGTGGATAGATCAAGCTCAGCCCAAGCATACACCAAGTGGGCCCCGGAAGTGGATTTATGCATCAATTACTTACTCATGTAAACCCTAGTAGCTAGTCTAGTATATATAGGACCTCTTACTATTGTATTAGACATCCTGGATTGTATTTTGATCTAGTGATCACGTTTAGGGGGCTGGCCATTCGGCCATGCCTGAACCTCTTGCTTATGTATTTTCAACGGTGGAGTTTCTGCACACCATAGATTAAGGGTGTGGAGCTCTGCTGTACCTCAAAGATTAATGAAGTTCTATTGTCTTTTATTCAATTCTCTATCTTATTCTTATTCCAAGATATTCATTCGTACTCAAGAACATGATGAGTGTGATGAGCTAATAACTCTCATCATCATTCTCACTCATGAGCGCGCGTGATTGACAACCACTTACGTTCTACATGCAACACAAGCTTGAATGTGTATATCTTAGATTCCCCAACAGAATCTTCGTGGTATAAGCTAGATAGATGGCGGCATTCATCTGGATCCGGAAAGTCCAACCTTGTCTGTGGTGTTCCGAGTAGGATCCTGGGAATCTGGAAGGTCTCACCTTGTCTGTGGTATTCTGAGTAGGATTCCGTTCATGAATGACTGTGACGTGCTTCAAACTTTAACCTGCTGGGCGTTAGTGACAAACGCAAAAGAGGGATTCTATTCCAGTAGGAGCGGGAACCAACCGGTGATTGGCCGTACTGTGACAGAGTGCGTGCATTAGCTTTCACTGCGAGGATGGGATGTAGCTATCAACCATGGGTGATGCCTCCAGACTGGTTAGCTGTGCGAGTGACAGCCGTACAGGTTATTTCCCCGAGAGGAATGAAAGTAGCCACAGCTGATAGTGAACCCCTATACAAAGCTTGCCATGGAAAGGAGTAAGAAGGATTGAGTAGAAGGAATAGGAGAGCAGGCGTCCGGGAGCTCTACAGCACCTCTATTCCGCTTATCTGAAATTCCTACCAATGAATCTGCATAAGTATTTCTATCCTTTTATTATTTATTTTATTATTAATATTCGAACTCACCATAAACAGATTTAAACTGCCTAACTGAGATTTTCAAGGTGACCATAGCTTGCTTCATACCAACAATCTCTGTGGATTCGACCCTTACTCACGTAAGGTTATTACTTGGACGACCCAGTACACTTGCTGGTTAGTTGAACGGAGTTGTGACTTCAAATAAGGACAATTATTGAATAAATCCAATTACAATGAATCAGATCAAAGAACAGTGATCACAATTTCGTCCACCAGTCTCCCACCAAGCACTTTGGTTTAGAGTCCTAAGTTGGACTTGCATGGCTTCATCGGTCACTTTGAAACTTCTCCAAAGAGGAAAATCTCCAATTTTTTGGCATTCTTGGGTTGAGTGTGATCCACTGAACTAGACTTCTTGGCAACATTCCCTTTTTTTTGCTCCTTGCTATCCTCAATCACTTGATCTTCAAGTATATCGCACCCAAAGATAGAATAGGCTTCAAGAACGAGCTTCTTAGACTCCTCCAAAGTGAACTTTACTACCTTGCCATCGGCCTCAAAAGAATAGACTCCCGAATGTGCATCCAGTTTGAAACGGGACATCTTCAAAAACGGCCTTCCAAGGAGTATGGATGATGCCTTGTCTGAGTCAATGGGAGGGGTCTCCAAAATGTGAAAATCTACGGGGAAGAGTAATCCCTGGATGTCAACTAGTACATTTTTCACAATCTCCACAACTGATACAATGCTCTTATCTGCTAACACAAATCTCACCCCGAATCTCTTAAGTGGTGACAAGTTCAATTTCTCGTAAATGGGAAGTGGCATGATGCTTACGCATTCCTCCAAGTCGCACATACAGTCCATGAACTTCATTCCACCAATCAAACAGGTAACCAAACACGGACCAGGATCATTGCACTTTTTAGGAATTAGAAAAGAGATAGAATCATCTACCGGCCTTTTGTTGAGCTCGCCAATCTTGTCCTTATGTGTGCAAACATCTTTGAGAAACTTGGCATATTTGGGCACTTATTGAATGGCTTGAAAGAGAGGGACGGTGGCTTCAACATTCTTGAAAATTTTCACCATTTTGGGGTCAAGTTTTTCTTGCTTCTTGGCCTTCTTAGCCAAAGTTGGAAATGGAATTGGCATAGGCTCTTCAAGTGGATTCTTCCATTTTGGCTCCTTGACCTTGATTGGCTCCTCCTCACCTTGTGCAACATTTTTCTCCTCATCCTTCATCACTTCCGCATCATCTCCCATCTCTTCATTGTGGGTTTCCTCACTCAAATTTGTAGGCACAACCCCAATTTTATCCAACTTGATGCCACTCCTAAGGGTGATAGCATTGATGCTTCCCTTAGGATTTGGTTGAGGTTGAGAGGGTAAACCACTAAAGTTGAGGCTTGTTGGGTTGTAGTCGGAGGAGAGAGACTTAAACGGGAGAGAGCTTCGGCAATAGTGGCCATATATGTTTCTTGTTTCTTGTGAAACTCCCATTGCTCTTGCATAAAGGCTTGAAGTGTGTCATTGATGAACGGATAATTTGTACGCTTTTTGGCATTGTTTTTAGTATGTTTTTAGTATCTTCTAGTTAGTTTTTAGTATATTTTTATTAGTTTTTAGTTAAAATTCACTTTTCTGGACTTTACTATGAGTTTGTGTGTTTTTCTGTGATTTCAGTTATTTTCTGGCTGAAATTGAGGGATCTGAGCAAAAATCTGATCCAGAGACTCAAAAGGACTGCAGATGCTGTTGGATTCTGACCTCCCTGCACTCGAAGTAGATTTTCTGGAGCTACAGAAGCCCAATTGGCGCGCTCTCAACGGCGTTGGAAAGTAGACATCCTGGGCTTTCCAGCAATATATGATAGTCCATACTTGGCCCAAGATTTGATGGCCCAAACCGGCGTTCAAAGTCACCTCAAGAAATTCCAGCGTTAAACGCCGGAACTGGCACCTAAATGGGAGTTAAACGCCCAAACTGGCATAAAAGCTGGCGTTTAACTCCAAGAAGAGTCTCTACACGAAAATGCTTCATTGCTCAGCCCAAGCACACACCAAGTGGGCCCGGAAGTGGATTTTTATGTCATTTACTCATCTCTGTACACCCTAGGCTACTAGTTTTCTATAAGTAGGACCTTTTACTATTGTATTTTCATCTTGGGGATCTTAGATCATCTTTAGGTCTTTGAATCTTTTGATCACTTTGGGAGGCTGGCCTCACGGCCATGCCTAGACCTTGTTCGTATGTATTTTCAACGGTGGAGTTTCTACATACCATAGATTAAGGTGTGGAGCTCTGCTGTACCTCGAGTATTAATGCAATTACTATTGTTCTTCTATTCAATTCCGCTTGTTCTTTGTCCAAGATATCACTTGTTCTTCAACTTGATGAATGTGATGATCCGTGACACTCATCATCATTCTCACTTATGAACAAGGTGACTGACAACCACTTTTGTTCTACAAGCAATCAAGGCTTTAGTGTTTATCTCTTGGATTCCTGATACACGATGCATGGTTGATCGCCTGACAACCGAGCGCTCGCCTGACAAACGAGCCAGCCATTCCGTGAGATCAGAGTCTTCGTGGTATAGGCAAGAACTGATGGCGGCATTCAAGAGAATCCGGAAGGTCTAACCTTGTCTGTGGTATTCTGAGTAGGATTCAATGATTGAATGACTGTGATGTGCTTCAAACTCATGAGGGCGGGGCGTTAGTGACAGACGCAAAAGAATCACTGGATTCTATTCCGGCCTGATTGAGAATCGACAGATGGATAGCCGTGCCGTGACAGGGTGCGTTGAACATTTCCAATGAGAGGATGGGAGGTAGCCACTGACAACAGTGAAACCCTTGCATAAGCTTGCCATGGAAAGGAGTAAGAAGGATTGGATGAAGACAGTAGGAAAGCAGAGAGACGGAAGGGAAGGCATCTTCATACGCTTGTCTGAAGCTCTCACCAATGATATACATAAGTACCTCTATCTTTATCTTTATGCTTTATTCGTTTATCACTATACCCATTTGAGTCTGCCTGACTGAGATTTACAAGGTGACCATAGCTTGCTTCATAGCAACAATCTCCGTGGGATCGACCCTTACTCGCGTAAGGTTTATTACTTGGACGACCCAGTGCACTTGCTGGTTAGTTGTGCGAAGTTGTGTTTATGCCATGGTATTGAGCACCAAGTCTTTGGAGCCATTACCGGGGATTATTTGAATATGGAAAAAGTAGTGATCACAATTTCGCGCACTAAGTTTTTGGCGCCGTTGCCGGGGATTGTTTGTGTATGGACAACTGACGGTTCATCTTGTTGCTTAGATTAGGTATTTTTTTTCAGAGTTCTTAAGAATGAATTCTAGTGTTTCAAGGTGATGTTCTTATCATCACCAAAGCTGATTGATCATCATCAATTTAGCTCTTGAATGCAATGTCCTGCTGAAGCTTAGCTAGCTATGTCTAATTCCTTTAGACTAAAGCTTTAGACTAACATTGCATGATTCCTGGAATTCTCATTAAGAATTTTGATACCTTTATTTTCTTCTTCCACTTAATTTTCGAAAAATCCAAAAAAAAAAATTACAAAATCATAAAAACAAAAAAATATTTCTTGTTTAAGTCTAGTGTCTCATTTTAAGTTTGGTGTCAATTGCATGTTTCTGTTCTTCTTACATTTTTCAAATTTATGCATGTGTCTTCATTTATCTTCAAGTTGTTCTTGATGATTTCCTTGTTTTGATCTTTGAATTCTATTGACTTGAGTGTTTTGTTACTTCTCATGTGCATTCTTATGTTGTTAGTGTCAATAGTATACAAACTGCTAAGTTTGGTGTCTTGCATGCATTGTTATTTGATTTTAGTTGCATTTTGATTATTCTTCATTATTAAAAATCCAAAAATATTTTTAATTTGTGTCTTTTCAAGTCAATAATACAGAGAATTGAAGATTCAGAACATACTGCAGAGGAATTATACAGAAAAAGCTGGGCATTCAAAAATGCCCAGTGAAGAAGACAGACTGGCGTTTAAACGCCAGCCAGGGTACCTGGTTGGGCGTTTAACGCCCAAAAGGGTATAGTTTTGGGCGTTAAACGCCAGAATGTGCACCATTCTGGGCGTTTAACGCCAGGATGGCACAAGGGGGAAGATTTTATTTTTCAAATCAATTTTTTTCAAGTTTTCAAAGTTTTTCAAAATCAAATCTTTGTCAAAATCAAATCTTTTCAATCAAATGTTTTCAAAATCAATTTCTTTCCTTTTTCAAAGATACTTGCTAACAATTAATGATTTGATTAAACAATTCAAGTATGTTGCCTTTTCTGTTGAGAAAGGTTTAATGTTTGAATCACATCTTTTCTTGTTAGGCAAGTCATTAATTTTTAAAATCATATCTTTTTAAAATTGTTTTCAAATCATATCTTTTTAAAAATGTTTTTCAAATCATATCTTTTAAATCACATCTTTTTAAAACCAATCATATCTTCTTAACCACATCTTTTTCAAAATAGTTTTCAATCAAATCTTTTTGATTTCTAATTTCAAAATCTTTTTCAAAAATCACTTGATTTCTTTCCCACTTTTATTTTCGAAAATCAATTAGTGTTTTTCAAAATGTTTTCAAAATCCCTTACTTAATTTTCGAAAATTACTTCCCTTCTTCTCACATCTTTCTATTTTTGGACACACACTATTCCTTAATGCGAAATTCGAACTCCATCTTCTTTGATAAGTTCGAATTTTCTAACTCTGTCTTCCATTTTTCTTTTCCTCTTACACCTCAAGGAATCTCTATACTGTGACATAGAGGATTCCATATTTTCTTGTTCTCTTCTCTTTCATATGAGCAGGAATAAATATAAAGGCATTCTTGTTGAAGCTGACCCTGAACCTGAAAGGACCTTGAAGCGAAAGCTAAGAGAAGCTAAGGCACAACTCTCTGTAGAGGACCTAACCGAATTCTTCAAAGAAGAAGAACCCATGGCAGCCGAAAACAACAACAATGCAAGGAAGGTGCTGGGTGACTTTACTGCACCTACTCCCAACTTCTATGGGAGAAGCATCTCTATCCCTGCCATTGGAGCAAACAACTTTGAGCTTAAGCCTCAATTAGTTTCTCTAATGCAACAGAATTGCAAGTTCCATGGACTTCCATTGGAAGATCCTCATCAGTTCTTAGCTGAATTCTTGTAAATCTGTGACACAGTCAAGACTAATGGGGTTGACCCTGAGGTCTACAGACTGATGCTATTCCCTTTTGTTGTAAGAGACAGAGCTAGGACATGGTTGGACTCTCAACCTAAAGAAAGCCTGGACTCTTGGGAAAAGCTAGTCAATGCCTTCTTGGCAAAGTTCTTTCCACCTCAAAAATTGAGTAAGCTTAGAGTGGAAGTCCAAACCTTCAGACAGAAGGATGGAGAATCCCTCTATGAAGCTTGGGAAAGATACAAACAATTAATCAGAAAATGTCCTTCTGACATGCTTTCTGAATGGAGCATCATAGGTATTTTCTATGATGGTCTCTCTGAACTATCCAAGATGTCTTTGGATAGCTCTGCTGGAGGGTCTCTTCATCTGAAGAAGACGCCTACAGAGGCTCAAGAACTAATTGAAATGGTTGCAAATAACCAATTCATGTACACTTCTGAAAGGAATCCTGTGAACAATGGGACAAGTCAGAAGAAAGGAGTTCTTGAGATTGACACTCTGAATGCCATTTTGGCTCAGAACAAGATATTGACTCAACAAGTCAATTTGATTTCTCAAAGTCTGTCTGGAATGCAAAGTGCACCAAGCAGTACTAAGGATGCTTCATCTAAGGAAGAAGCTTATGATCCTGAGAACCCTTCAATGGAAGAGGTGAATTACCTAGGAGAACCCTATGGAAACACCTATAATTCTTCATGGAGAAATCACCCAAATTTCTCATGGAAGAATCAAGAGAGACCTCAACAAGGTTTCAATAACAATAATGGTGGAAGAAACAGGTTTAGCAATGGCAAGCCTTTTCCATCATCTTCTCAGCAACAGACAGAGAATTCTAAGCAGAACCCCTCTGACTTAGCAACCATGGTCTCTGATCTAATCAAGACCACTCAAAGTTTCATGACTGAAACAAGGTCCTCCATTAGGAATTTGGAGGCACAAGTGGGACAGCTGAGCAAGAAAATTACTGAACTCCCTCCAAGTACTCTTCCAAGTAATACAGAAGAAAATCCAAAAGGAGAGTGCAAAGCCATAACCATGGCCGAATCTAGAGAGGGAAGAGAGAAAGTGGACGCCACTGAGGAAAGCCTCAATGGGTGTGCACTAGCCTCCATAGAGTTCCCCAATGAGGAACCATGGGAATCTGAGGCTCAAAATGAGACCATAGAGATTCCATTGGACTTACTTCTGCCTTTCATGAGCTCTGATGAGTATTCTTCCTCTGAAGAGGATGAGTATGTCACTGAAGAGCAAGTTGCTAAATACCTTGGAGCAATCATGAAGCTAAATGACAAGTTATTTGGAAATGAGACTTGGGAGGATGAACCTCCTTTGCTCACCAAAGAACTGGATGACTTGTCTAGGCAGAAATTACCTCAAAAGAGACAAGATCCTGGGAAGTTTTCCATACCTTGTACCATAGGCACCATGACCTTCAAGAAGGCTCTGTGTGACTTAGGGTCAAGTATAAACCTCATGCCTCTCTCTGTAATGGAGAAGCTAGGGATCTTTGAGGTGCAAGCTGCAAGAATCTCATTAGAGATGGCAGACAACTCAAGAAAACAAGCTCATGGACTTGTAGAGAATGTTTTGGTAAAAGTTGAAGACCATTACATCCCTACTGATTTCATAGTCCTAGAGACTGGGAAGTGCATGGATGAAAACATCATCCTTGGCAGACCCTTCCTAGCCACAGCAAAGGCTGTGATTGATGTTGATGGAGGTGAACTGATCATTCAAGTGAATGAAGAATCCTTTGTGTTTAAGGCTCAAGGATATCCCTCTGTCACCATGGAGAGGAAGCATGAAGAGCTTCTCTCAAATCAGAGACAAACAGAGCCCCCACAGTCAAACTCTAAGTTTGGTGTTGGGAGGCCACAACCAAACTCTAAGTTTGGTGTTGAACCCCCACATTCAAACTCTAAATTTGGTGTTGGGAGGTTCCAACATTGCTCTGAATATCTGTGAGGCTCCATGAGAGTCCTCTGTCAAGCTACTGACATTAAAGAAGCGCTTGTTGGGAGGCAACCCAATGACTATATTTTATATATTCTCTTTGTTATTTTATGTTTTTTGTAGGTTAATGATCATAAGAAGTCACAAAATCAATTGAAAAAGCAAAAACAGAATGAAAAACAGGAAGAAAAACAGCACACCCTGGAGGAAGAACTCACTGGCGTTTAAACGCCAGTGAGGCTAGCAGTTGGGCGTTTAACGCCCAGTCTGGCACCATTCTGGGCGTTTAACGCTAGAAAGGGGCACCAGACTGGCGTTAAACGCCAGAAAAGGGCAAGAACCTGGCGTTAAACGCCAGGAACGGGCACCAGCCCGGTGTTTAACGCCAGAAATGGCTCAAAACGTGATTTTGAATGCCATTTGGTGCAGGGATGACTTTTTCTTGACACCTCAGGATCTGTGGACCCCACAGGATCCCCACCAACCTCACCACTCTCTCTCTTCTTCACCCATTCACCAATCACCTCAATACCATACCCCTCTCTTCACCCCTATATAAACCCATCTTCACTCCTTCATCTTCACACACCCTAAACACTACTTCTTCCCCTTTTGGCCGAACCACAAAGCCATCTCCCTCTCCTCCATTTCTTCTTCTTCTACTCTCTTCTTTCTTCTTTTGCTCGAGGACGAGCAAACCTTTTAAGTTTGGTGTGGTAAAAGCATTACTTTTTGTTTTTCCATAACCATTTATGGCATCCAAAGCTGGTTCAACTGAGAAGGCATAACCTCAAGCCCATCACTAAGAAAAGGATGGAGCAAACAAGAGACCCCTCTCATCAAGAGATCCCTGAGATACCTCAAGGGATGCACTTTCCTCCACAAGGCTATTGGGAGCAAATTAACACCTCCCTAGGAGAGTTGATTTCCAATATGGGACAACTAAGGGTGGAGCATCAAGAACACTCCATCATCATTAGAGAAGATCAAAGAATCATGAGAGAGGAGCAACAAAGACAAGGAAGAGACATTGAGGAGCTCAAGAACTCCATAAGACCTTCAAGAGGAAGAACAAGCCGCCATCACTAAGGTGGACCCGTTCTTTAATCTCCTTGTTCTTTATTTTTCTGTTTTTTTTTTAAAATTATGCTTTATGTTTATCCATGTTTGTGTCTTATGATCATTAGTGTCTTAGTGTCTATGCCTTGAAGTTATGAATGTCCTATGAAATCCATCACCTTTCTTAAAAGAAAACTGTTTTTATCACAAAAGAACAAGAAGTACAGGATTTCGAATTCATCTTTAAAACTAGCTTAATTAGTTTGATGTGGTGACAATACTTTTTGTTTTCTGAATGTATGCTTGAACAGTGCATATGTCTTTTGAATTTGTTGTTCATGAATGTTAAAATTGTTGGCTCTTGAAAGAATGATGAAAAAGGAGACATGTTACTGAGGATCTGAAAAATCATAAAAATGATTCTTGAAGCAAGAAAAAGCAGTGAATACAAGAAAAAAAAAGGGAAGGAGAAAAACGAAAAAAAAAAGAGAAAAAGAAAGAAATAAAGTTGTGATCCAAGGCAAAAAGAGTGTGCTTAAGAACCCTGGACACCTCTAATTGGGGACTCTAGCAAAGCTGAGTTACAATCTGAAAATGTTCACCCAATTATGTGTCTGTGGCATGTATGTATCCGGTGGTAATACTGGAAGACAGAGTGCTTTGGGCCACGGCCAAGACTCAATAAGTAGCTGTGTTCAAGAATCATCATACTTAACTAAGAGAATCAATAACACTATCTGGATTCTAAGTTCCTAAAGAAGCCAATCATTCTGAACCTCAGAGGATAAAGTGAGATGCCAAAACTGTTTGGAGGCAAAAAGCTACTAGTCCCGCTCATCTAATTTGGAGCTAAGTTTCATTGATAATTTGGAATCTATAGTATATTCTCTTCTTTTTATCTTATTTGATTTTCAGTTGCTTGGGGACAAGCAACAATTTAAGTTTGGTGTTGTGATGAGCGGATAATTTGTACGCTTTTTGGCATTGTTTTTAGTATGTTTTTAGTATCTTCTAGTTAGTTTTTAGTATATTTTTATTAGTTTTTAGTTAAAATTCACTTTTCTGGACTTTACTATGAGTTTGTGTGTTTTTCTGTGATTTCAGGTATTTTCTGGCTGAAATTGAGGGATCTGAGCAAAAATCTGATGCTGAGACTCAAAAGGACTGCAGATGCTGTTGGATTCTGACCTCCCTGCACTCGAAGTAGATTTTCTGGAGCTACAGAAGCCCAATTGGCGCGCTCTCAACGGCGTTGGAAAGTAGACATCCTGGGCTTTCCAGCAATATATGATAGTCCATACTTGGCCCAAGATTTGATGGCCCAAACCGGCGTTCAAAGTCACCTCAAGAAATTCCAGCGTTAAACGCCGGAACTGGCACCTAAATGGGAGTTAAACGCCCAAACTGGCATAAAAGCTGGCGTTTAACTCCAAGAAGAGTCTCTACACGAAAATGCTTCATTGCTCAGCCCAAGCACACACCAAGTGGGCCCGGAAGTGGATTTTTATGTCATTTACTCATCTCTGTACACCCTAGGCTACTAGTTTTCTATAAGTAGGACCTTTTACTATTGTATTTTCATCTTGGGGATCTTAGATCATCTTTAGGTCTTTGAATCTTTTGATCACTTTGGGAGGCTGGCCTCACGGCCATGCCTAGACCTTGTTCGTATGTATTTTCAACGGTGGAGTTTCTACATACCATAGATTAAGGTGTGGAGCTCTGCTGTACCTCGAGTATTAATGCAATTACTATTGTTCTTCTATTCAATTCCGCTTGTTCTTTGTCCAAGATATCACTTGTTCTTCAACTTGATGAATGTGATGATCCGTGACACTCATCATCATTCTCACTTATGAACAAGGTGACTGACAACCACTTTTGTTCTACAAGCAATCAAGGCTTTAGTGTTTATCTCTTGGATTCCTGATACACGATGCATGGTTGATCGCCTGACAACCGAGCGCTCGCCTGACAAACGAGCCAGCCATTCCGTGAGATCAGAGTCTTCGTGGTATAGGCAAGAACTGATGGCGGCATTCAAGAGAATCCGGAAGGTCTAACCTTGTCTGTGGTATTCTGAGTAGGATTCAATGATTGAATGACTGTGATGTGCTTCAAACTCATGAGGGCGGGGCGTTAGTGACAGACGCAAAAGAATCACTGGATTCTATTCCGGCCTGATTGAGAATCGACAGATGGATAGCCGTGCCGTGACAGGGTGCGTTGAACATTTCCAATGAGAGGATGGGAGGTAGCCACTGACAACAGTGAAACCCTTGCATAAGCTTGCCATGGAAAGGAGTAAGAAGGATTGGATGAAGACAGTAGGAAAGCAGAGAGACGGAAGGGAAGGCATCTTCATACGCTTGTCTGAAGCTCTCACCAATGATATACATAAGTACCTCTATCTTTATCTTTATGCTTTATTCGTTTATCACTATACCCATTTGAGTCTGCCTGACTGAGATTTACAAGGTGACCATAGCTTGCTTCATAGCAACAATCTCCGTGGGATCGACCCTTACTCGCGTAAGGTTTATTACTTGGACGACCCAGTGCACTTGCTGGTTAGTTGTGCGAAGTTGTGTTTATGCCATGGTATTGAGCACTAAGTCTTTGGAGCCATTACCGGGGATTATTTGAATATGGAAAAAGTAGTGATCACAATTTCGCGCACCAGTCATTCATGTAAGGTTGATTGGGAGGAGGGGCTTGATTGTCTTGAGGAGGGTTAGATATACTATTTGGGTGTTGATACCTCCCTTGAGGTTGAGATTGTGGTGGTTGTTGGTAGGATTGTTGGTAGGGTTGTTGGTATTATGGTTGACCTTGAGGAGCTTGATGATAGTAGGCTTGCACGTTTGGGTAGGTTGAGCTTGAAGGGCTTAGTTCCACCTTTGGTTAGAGTTATCCCTCCATCCTTGGTTTTGATTTCCTCCATGTTGAGGAGCTCCTTGATTATAGTTGGACCTTTGTGGGTATGGATTGGCTACTACTAATGCAGTGTCCTCTTGGAGTTGAGGGCATTCATCAGTGTAATGGGTGCTACAAGCACAAATAACGCATGATCTTGATGGTCCTTCAATTCTTGGAGTCTGATGTGAAGGAGATAGCAAAGCTTGAGAAATTTTTTGCCCCTGGGTGTTTTGTCTCAAAAAAATTGTCATTTCACCGAGGGTCTTGGTCAAAATGGCATCTCCGGAAGGAGAAACTTCACTCTAAGCTTTCGGTTGTGGATTTCTTGCCCGTGAGTGTTGAGTTGAGTCCACCAAATCCGCTATGATCTCCCAAGCTTCCTCAGCGGTCTTTTTTTTGGTGAGGGATCCTCCACTAGAGGCATCTAGAAGAAGCTTATCTTGGGGGTTTATCCCTTGACAAAAATAGCTAATAAGCACCAACTTGTCAATACGGTGGTGGGGAAAAGCTTCCAACAACTTCTTTAATCTCTCCCAGGGCTCATAAAGAGTTTTCCCATCTCTTTGCATAATGCAAGAGATTTTCTTTTGCAGCTTATCTGTTTTCTGAGGTGGATAAAACTTTTCCAAAAATTCCTTACACAGCAAGTCCCAATTGGAAATCACATCTCCCGGTTGAGTACAAAACCATTCTTTCACTTTTTCCTCCATAGAGAAAGGGAAAGCGAAAACCAAAACTACTACTTCATCCGCTCCATGTCTTCTCGTAGTAGAGCATGCAACTTGAAAGTCCTTTAGATGCATAAGAGGGTCTTCCCCGGATAGTCCATTGTATTTGGGGAGCAAGTTTATTGTGCGGGTCTTGAGCTCAAAATTTGGATCCAAAGCCGGTTACCGGATTTATATCGGTTGCAAGTTAATATCTGGAGCTCCGGATTCCCTTAAGGTTATTCTACGAGGTGGATCCACCATGGTGTTGTCACCTGAGTCACTCAAAGAGATTTCAGCACTTGATGAGTGGATAATTTATACGCTTTTTGGCACTGTTTTTAGTATGTTTTTAGTACATTTTAGTTAGTTTTTAGTATGTTTTTATTAGCTTTTATTTAAAATTCACTTTTCTGGGCTTTACTATGAGTTTGTGTGTTTTTCTGTGATTTCAGGTAATTTCTGGCTGAAATTGAGGGACCTGAGCAAAAATCTGATTCAGAGGCTGAAAAAGGACTGCAGATGCTGTTGGATTCTGACCTCCCTGCACTCGAAGTAGATTTTTTGGAGCTACAGAAGCCCAGTTGGCTCGCTCTCAATTGCGTTGGAAAGTAGACATCCTGGGCTTTCTAGCAGTGTATAATAGTCCATACTTTACCTGAAATTTGATGGCCCAAACTGGCATTGCAAAGCAGCTTCAGAATTCCCGACGTTTAACGCCGGAACTGGCACAAAAATTGGAGTTAAACGCCCAAACTGGCACAAAAGCTGGCGTTTAACTCCAAGAAAAGTCTCAACACATGAAAGTTTCAATGCTCAGCCCAAGCACACACCAAGTGGACCCCAGAAGTGGATTTTTACGTCATTTACTCATTTCTGTTTATCCTAGGTTACTAGTGCACTATTAATAGGACCTTTTGACATTGTATCCTTACCTCATGACACTTTACATGTTTCACATTGTACCTTCTATGGCATGAGTCTCTAAACCCCATGGTTGGGGGTGAGGAGCTCTGTTGTGTCTTGATGGATTAATGCAATTACTACTGTTTTTCATTCAATCACGCTTGCTTCTATTCTAAGATATCACTTGTTCCTAAACTTAATTAATGTGATGATCCATGACACTCATCATCATTCTCACCTATGAACGTGTGCCTGACAACCACCTCTGTTCTACCTTAGATTGAGTGGATATCTCTTGGATTCCTTAATCAGAATCTTTGTGGTATAAGCTAGAATTGATGGCGGCATTCAAGAGAATCCGGAAGGTCTAAACCTTGTCTGTGGTATTCTGAGTAGGATTCAGGGATTGAATGACTGTGACGAGCTTCAAACTCGTGATTGTGGGGCATTAGTGACAGACGCAAAAGAATCATTGGATTCTATTCCGACATGATCGAGAACCGACAGATGAATAGCCGTGCTGTGACAGAGCGCGTTGAACATTTTCACTGAGAGGATGGGAGGTAGCCATTGACAATGGTGAAACCCTACATACAGCTTGCTATGGAAAGAGCCTTGCGTGTATGAAGAAGAAGACAGTAGAAAAGCAGAGATTCAGAAGATAGAGCATCTCCAAAACCTCAACCTGTTCTCCATTACTACAAAACAAGTATTTATTTCATGTTCTTCTACTTTTCACAATTAAACTTGAGAATTACTGATCTCCTGACTAAGAGTTACAAGATAACCATAGCTTGCTTCAAGCCGACAGTCTCCGTGGGATTGACCCTTACTCACGTAAGGTATTACTTAGACGACCCAGTGCACTTGCTGGTTAGTTGTGCGAGATTACAAAAGTGTGATTGTAATTTCGTGCACCAAGTTTTTGGCGTCGTTGCTGGGGATTGTTCGAGTTTGGACAACTGACGGTTTATCTTGTTGCTTAGATTAGGAATATTTTATTTTTGTTGGTTTAGAGTCTTTTATTTGAGTCTAGTTTCATATTTTAAGTTTGGTGTCAATTGCATGCTTTTACTTTCTCTTAATTTTTCGAATTTGCATAGTCTTAGTTGTTTCTTTACTTTCAAAAATTCTAAGTTTGGTGTCTTCTTTGTGTTTTCCTTTAAAATTTTCGAAAATTTGTGTTTGATTTTCTAAAAATTTTAAGTTTGGTATCATTTTGTTGTTTTTCTCTTTCCTCATCTCAAAAAAAATCAAATCTTTTTCAAAATAATTTTCAATCATATCTTTTTAATTGCTAATTCCAAAATCTTTTTAATTAATTAATTAATTTAGTTTTCAATTTGCTTTGATTTTATTCTCTTTTGGTTTTTGAATTTTTATTTTATTTTCCATTTATTTTATTTTATTATTTTCGGTTACAAAAAAAAATTATAATAATCTACTTGCAATCCATATCATTTCCCTTTCTCCATCATGGACCTAAGTGGAATTGAGCAGTCCAGAAGGACTCTGGGGTCATATGCTAACCCCATTACAGCTGCATATGGGAGTAGCATCTGTATACCTCGCATTAAAGCAAGCAGCTTTGAGCTAAATCCTCAACTCATTATCATGGTACAGCAAAATTGCCAGTATTCCGGTCTTCCACAAGAAGAACCTACTGAGTTTCTGGCACAGTTCTTACAAATTGCTGACACAGTACGTGATAAAGAAGTGGATCAGGATGTTTACAGATTGTTACTGTTTCCATTTGCTGTTGGTGCACGAAATTGTGATCACTACAACTTCGCACAACTAACCAGCAAGTGCTCTGGGTCGTCCAAGTAATAAACCTTACGCGAGTAAGGGTCGATCCCACGGAGATTGTTGGTATGAAGCAAGCTATGGTCACCTTGTAAATCTTAGTCAGGCAGACTCAAATGGGTATAGATGATGAATAAAACATAAAGATAAAGATAGAGATACTTATGTAATTCATTGGTAGGAATTTCAGATAAGCGTATGAAGATGCTTGGTCCCTTCCGTCTCTCTGCTTTCCTACTGTCTTCATCCAATCCTTCTTACTCCTTTCCATGGCAAGCTTATGCAAGGGTTTCACCGTTGTCAGTGGCTACCTCCCATCCTCTCAGTGGAAATGTTCAACGCACCCTGTCACGGCACGGCTATCCATCTGTCGGTTCTCGATCAGGCCGGAATAGAATCCAGTGATTCTTTTGCGTCTGTCACTAACGCCCCGCCCTCAGGAGTTTGAAGCACGTCACAGTCATTCAATCATTGAATCCTACTCAGAATACCACAGACAAGGTTAGACCTTCCGGATTCTCTTGAATGCCGCCATCAGTTCTTGCCTATACCACGAAGACTCTGATCTCATGGAATGGCTGGCTCGGTTGTCAGGCGAGCGCTCGGTTGTCAGGCGATCAACCATGCATCGTGTATCAGGAATCCAAGAGATATTCACCCAATCTAAGGTAGAACGGAGGTGGTTGTCAGTCACACGTTCATAGGTGAGAATGATGATGAGTGTCACGGATCATCACATTCATCAAGTTGAAGAACAAGTGATATCTTGGAACAAGAACAAGTGGAATTGAATAGAAGAACAATAGTAATTGCATTAATACTCGAGGTACAGCAGAGCTCCACACCTTAATCTATGGTGTGTAGAAACTCCACCGTTGAAAGTACATAAGAACAAAGTCTAGGCATGGCCGTGAGGCCAGCCTCCCAAAGAGGGTTCAATCATAAAAACATGATCAAAAGGTTCTAAGATTGAAAGATGAAAATACAATAGTAAAAGGTCCTCTTATAGGGAACTAGTAGCCTAAGGATTACAAAGATGAGTAAATGACATAAAAATCCACTTCCGGGCCCACTTGGTGTGTGCTTGGGCTGAGCAATGAAGCATTTTTCGTGTAGAGACTCTTCTTGGAGTTAAACGCCAGCTTTGGTGCCAGTTTGGGCGTTTAACTCCCATTCTTGTGCCAGTTCCGGCGTTTAACGCTGGGAATTCTGAGGGTGACTTTGAACGCAGGTTTGGGCCATCAAATCTTGGGCAAAGTATAAACTATCATATATTGCTGGAAAGCCCAGGATGTGTACTTTCCAACGCCGTTGAGAGCGCGCCAATTGGGCTTCTGTAGCTCCAGAAAATCCACTTCGAGTGCAGGGAGGTCAGATTCCAACAGCATCTGCAGTCCTTTTCAGTCTCTGAATCAGATTTTTGCTCAGATCCCTCAATTTCAGCCAGAAAATACCTGAAATCACAGAAAAACACACAAACTCATAGTAAAGTCCAGAAAAGTGAATTTTAACTAAAAACTAATAAAAATATACAAAAAACTAACTAAATCATACTAAAAACATACTAAAAACAATGCCAAAAAGCGTACAAATTATCCGCTTATCACAACACCAAACTTAAATTGTTGCTTGTCCCCAAGCAACTGAAAATCAAATAAGATAAAAAGAAGAGAATATGCAATGAATTTCAAAAACATCTATGAAGATCAGTATTAATTAGATGAGCGGGGCTTTTAGCTTTTTGCCTCTGAAGAGTTTTGGCATCTCACTCTATCCTTTGAAACTCAGAATGATTGGCTTCTTTAGGAACTCAGAATCCAGATAGTGTTATTGATTCTCCTAGCTAAGTATGATGATTCTTGAACACAGCTACTTATTGAGTCTTGACTGTGGCCCAAAGCACTCTGTCTTCCAGTATTACCACCGGATACATACATGCCACAGACACATAATTGGGTGAACCTTTTCAGATTGTGACTCAGCTTTGCTAGAGTCCCCAACTAGAGGTGTCCAGGGTTCTTAAGCACACTCTTTTTGCCTTGGATCACAACTTTATTTCTTTCTTTTTCTTTCTTTTTCTTTTTTTTTTTCGTTTTTCTACTTCTTTTCTTTTTTTTTGTATTCACTGCTTTTTCTTGCTTCAAGAATCATTTTTATGATTTTTCAGATCCTCAGTAACATGTCTCCTTTTTCATTATTCTTTCAAGAGCCAACATTCATGAACCACAAATTCAAAAGACATATGCACTGTTTAAGCATACATTCAGAAAACAAAAGTGTTGCCACCACATCAAAATAATTAAACTGTTATAAAATTCAAAATTCATGCAATTCTTATCTTTTTCAATTAAGAACATTTTTCATTTAAGAGAGGTGATGGATTCATAGGACATTCATAACTTTTAGGCATAGACACTAATGATCACAAGACACAAACATAGATAAACATAAGCACTAAAATTCGAAAAACAGGAAAATAAAGAACAAGGAGATTAAAGAACGGGTCCACCTTAGTGATGGCGGCTTGTTCTTCCTCTTGAAGGTCTTATGGAGTGCTTGAGCTCCTCAATGTCTCTTCCTTGTCTTTGTTGCTCCTCTATCATGATTCTTTGATCTTCTCTAATTTCATGGAGGAGGATGGAATGTTCTTGGTGCTCCACCCTTAGTTGTCCCATGTTGGAACTTAATTCTCCTAGGGAGGTGTTTAGTTGCTCCCAATAGTCTTGTGGAGGAAAGTGCATCCCTTGAGGCATCTCAGGGATCTCATGATGAGAGGGGTCTCTTGTTTGCTCCATCCTTTTCTTTGTGATGGGCTTGTCCTCATCAATGAGGATGTCTCCTTCTATGTCAACTCCAACTGAATAACAGAGGTGACAAATGAGATGAGGAAAAGCTAACCTTGCCAAGGTAGAGGACTTGTCCGCCACCTTATAGAGTTCTTGGGCTATAACCTCATGAACTTCCACTTCTTCTCCAATCATGATGCTATGGATCATGATGGCTCGGTCTAGAGTAACTTCGGATCGGTTGCTAGTGGGAATGATTGAGCGTTGGATAAACTCCAACCATCCTCTAGCCACGGGCTTGAGGTCATGCCTTCTTAGTTGAACCGGCTTCCCTCTTGAATCTCTCTTCCATTGGGCGCCCTCTTCACAAATGTCAGTGAGGACTTGGTCCAACCTTTGATCAAAGTTGACCCTTCTAGTGTAAGGATGTTCATCTCCTTGCATCATAGGCAAGTTGAATGCCAACCTTACATTTTCCGGACTAAAAGCCAAGTATTTTCCCCGAACCATAGTAAGCCAATTCTTTGGATCCGGGTTCACACTTTGATCATGGTTCTTGGTGATCCATGCATTGGCATAGAACTCTTGAACCATTAAGATTCCGACTTGTTGAATGGGGTTGGTAAGAACTTCCCAACCTCTTCTTCGGATCTCATGTCGGATCTCCGGATATTCACCCTTTTTGAGTGAAAAAGGGACCACGGGGATCACCTTCTTCAAGGCCACAACTTCATAGAAGTGGTCTTGATGCACCCTTGAGATGAATCTCTCCATCTCCCATGACTCGGAGGTGGAAGCTTTTGCCTTCCCTTTCCTCTTTCTAGAGGTTTCTCCGGTCTTGGATGCCATAAATGGTTATGGAAAAACAAAAAGCAATGCTTTTACCACACCAAACTTAAAAGGTTTGCTCGTCCTCGAGCAAAAGAAGAAAGAATAGAGGAGAAGAAGAAGAAATGAGGAAGAAGGGAATGGCTTTGTGTTCGGCCAAAGAGGGGGAGAAATGGTGTTTAGGTTGTGTGAAAATGAAGGGGTGAAGAAGGGTTTATATAGGAGAGGGGGGCTCATGGTTCGGTCATGTATGGGTGGGTTTGGGAGGGGAAGTGGTTTGAATTTGAAGGGTGAGGTAGGTGGGGTTTTGTGGAGGATGGATGTGAGTGGTGAAGAGAAGATGGGATTTGATAGGTGAAGGGTTTTTGGGGAAGAGGTATTGAGGTGAATGGTGAATGGGTGAAGAAGAGAGAGAGTGGTGGGGTTGGTGGGGATCCTGTGGGGTCCACAGATCCTGAGGTGTCAAGGAAAAGTCATCCCTGCACCAAATGGCATGCAAAATTGCGTTTTTAGCCAATTCTGGTGTTAAACGCCGGGCTGGTGCCCATTTCTGGCGTTTAACGCCAGGTTCTTGCCCTTTCCTGGCGTTTAACGCCAGTCTGGTGCCCCTTTCTGGCGTTAAACGCCCAGAATGGTGCCAGACTGGGCGTTAAACGCCCATCTGCTAGCCTTACTGGCGTTTAAACGCCAGTAGGTTCTTCCTCCAGGGTGTGCTATTTTTCTTCCTGTTTTTCATTCTGTTTTTGCTTTTTCAATTGATTTTGTGACTTCTCAGGATCATCAACCTACAGAAAACATAAAATAACAAAGAAAAATATATAAAATATAACATTGGGTTGCCTCCCAACAAGCGCTTCTTTAATGTCAGTAGCTTGACAGATGGCTCTCATGGAGCCTCACATTTTCTCAGAGCAATGTTGGAACCTCCCAACACCAAACTTAGAGTTTGAATGTGGGGGTTCAACACCAAACTTAGAGTTTGGTTGTGGCCTCCCAACACCAAACTTAGAGTTTGACTGTGGGGGCTCTGTTTGACTCTGATTTGAGAGAAGCTCTTCATGCTTCCTCTCCATGGTGATAGAGGGATATCCTTGAGCCTTAAACACAAAGGATTCTTCATTCACTTGAATGATCAGTTCACCTCCATCAACATCAACCACAGCCTTTGCTGTGGCTAGGAAGGGTCTGCCAAGGATGATGGATTCATCCATGCACTTCCCAGTCTCTAGGACTATGAAATCAGCAGGGATGTAATGGTCTTCAATCTTTACCAGAACATCCTCTACAAGTCCATAGGCTTGTTTCTTTGAATTGTTTGCCATCTCTAGTGAGATTCTTGCAGCTTGCACCTCAAAGATCCCTAGCTTCTCCGTTACAGAGAGAGGCATGAGGTTTACACTTGACCCTAAGTCACACAGAGCCTTCTTGAAGGTCATGGTGCCTATGGTACAAGGTATGGAGAACTTCCCAGGGTCCTGCCTCTTTTGAGGTAATTTCTGCCTAGACAAGTCATCCAATTCTTTGGTGAGCAAAGGGGGTTCATCCTCCCAAGTCTCATTTCCAAATAGCCTGTCATTTAGCTTCATGATTGCTCCAAGGTATTTAGCAACTTGCTCTTCAGTGACATACTCATCCTCTTCAGAGGAGGAATACTCATCAGAGCTCATGAAAGGCAGAAGCAAGTCCAATGGAATCTCTATGGTCTCATTTTGAGCCTCAGATTCCCATGGTTCCTCATTGGGGAACTCAGTGGAGGCCAGTGGACGTCCATTGAGGTCTTCTTCAGTGGCGTTCACTGCCTCTCCTTCCTCTCCAAATTCGGCCATGTTGATGGCCTTGCACTCTCCTTTTGGATTTTCTTCTGTATTGCTTGGGAGAGTACTAGGAGGGAGTTCAGTAACTTTCTTGCTCAGCTGTCCCACTTGTGCCTCCAAATTCTTCCTAATGGAGGACCTTGTTTCAGTCATGAAACTTTGAGTGGTTTTGATTAGATTAGAGACCATGGTTGCTAAGTCAGAGGGATTTTGCTTAGAATTCTCTGTCTGTTGCTGAGAAGATGATGGAAAAGGTTTGCCATTGCTAAACCTGTTTCTTCCACCATTATTGTTGTTGAAACCTTGTTGAGGTCTCTGTTGATCCTTCCATGAGAAATTTGGATGATTTCTCCATGAAGAATTATAGGCGTTTCCATAGGGTTCTCCTAGGTAATTCACCTCTTCCATTGAAAGGTTCTCAGGATCATAAGCTTCTTCTTCAGATGAAGCATCCTTAGTACTGCTTGGTGCATTTTGCATTCCAGACAGACTTTGAGAAATCAAATTGACTTGTCAAGTCAATATCTTGTTCTGAGCCAGAATGGCATTCAGAGTATCAATCTCAAAAACTCCTTTCTTCTGATTAGTCCCATTGTTCACAGGATTCCTTTCAGAAGTGTACATGAATTGGTTATTTGCAACCATTTCAATTAGTTCTTGAGCTTCTGTAGGTGTCTTCTTCAGATGAAGAGATCCCCTAGCAGAGCTATCCAAAGACATCTTGGATAGTTCAGAGAGACCATCATAGAAAATACCTATGATGCTCCATTCAGAAAGCATGTCAGAAGGACATTTTCTGATCAATTGTTTGTATCTTTCCCAAGCTTCATAGAGGGATTCTCCATCCTTCTGTCTGAAGGTTTGGACTTCCACTCTAAGCTTACTCATTTTTTGAGGTGGAAAGAACTTTGCCAAGAAGGCATTGACTAGCTTTTCCCATGAGTCCAGGCTTTCTTTAGGTTGTGAGTCCAACCATGTTCTAGCTCTGTCTCTTACAGCAAAAGGGAATAGCATAAGTCTGTAGACCTCAGGGTCAACCCCATTAGTCTTGACAGTGTCACAGATTTGCAAGAATTCAGCTAAGAACTGATGAGGATCTTCCAATGGAAGTCCATGGAACTTGCAATTCTGTTGCATTAGAGAAACTAATTGAGGCTTAAGCTCAAAGTTGTTTGCTCCAATGGCAGGGATAGAGATGCTTCTCCCATAGAAGTCGGGAGTAGGTGCAGTAAAGTCACCCAGCACCTTCCTTGCATTGTTTGCATTGTTGTTGTTTTCGGCTGCCATGTCTTCTTCTTTGAAGATTTCTGTTAGGTCCTCTACAGAGAGTTGTGCCTTAGCTTCTCTTAGCTTTCGCTTCAAGGTCCTTTTAGGTTCAGGGTCAGCTTCAACAAGAATGCTTTTGTCTTTGTTCCTGCTCATATGAAAGAGAAGAGAACAAGAAGGTGTGGAATTCTCTATGTCACATTATAGAGATTCCTTGAGGTGTCAGAGGAAAAGAAAAATAGAAGGAAGAAGTAGAGAATTCGAACTTAGTGAGATATAGTTCGAATTGTGCATTGAGGAGGAGTGGTACTCCATAAATAGAAGGATGTGAGAAGAGGGGAAGAGCTTTTTCGAAAATTAATTTAAAAAAAAATTTAAAAACATTTTGAAAAATTGATTGATAATTTTCGAAAACTAAAAGTGGGAAAGAAATCAAGTGATTTTTGAAAAAGACTCTGAAATTAGAAATAAAAAAGATATGATTGAAAACTGTTTTGAAAAAGATGTGATTAAAAAGATATGTTTGAAAAATTATGCTTTTAAAAAGATGTGATTGAAAAGATATGATTTGAAAACAATTTTAAAAAGATTTGATTTTAAAAATTAATGACTTGCTTAACAAGAAAAGATATGATTCAAACATTAAACCTTTCTCAACAGAAAAGGCAACATACTTGAATTGTTCAATCAAATCATTAATTGTTAGCAAGTATCTTTGAAAAAGGAAAGAAATTGATTTTGAAAAAGATTTGATTGAAAAGATATGATTTGAAAAAGATTTGATTTTGAAAAACTTTGAAAACTTGAAAAAAATCTGAATTAAAAACAGAATCTTCCCTCTTGTGCCATCCTGGCGTTAAACGCCCAGAATGGTGCACACTCTGGCGTTTAACGCCCAATGCACTACCTTTTTGGGCGTTAAACGCCCAGCCAGGCACCCTGGCTGGCGTTTAAACGCCAGTCTGTCCTTCTTCACTGGGCGTTTTGAACGCCCAGCTTTTTCTGTGTAATTCCTCTGCTGCATGTTCTGAATCTTCAGTTCCCTGTACTATTGACTTGAAAATAGAACCAAGATCAAATAAACAATGCATGCAAGACACCAAACTTAAATTTAGACACTAGACTCAAACAAGAAACATAAAATATTTTTGGTTTTTATGATTTTGTAAATTTTTTTGTGCTTTTTCAAAAATTATATGAAAATAGAAAATGAAGGTTTCAGAATTCTTAATTTGAATTCCAGGAATCATTGCAATGCTAGTCTAAGACTCTGGTCCAGGAATTAGACATGGCTTCACAGCCAGCCAAGCTTTCAAAGAAAGCTTCGGTCCAAAACACTAGACATGGCCAAAGGCCAGCCAAGCCTCAGCAGATCATTGCTCCAATAGCAAGTTTGATAGAAATCAACAAGCTCTTGTGATGATCTGTTGAAGTCTGGCTGGCTGTGAAGCCATGTCTAATCTTATTGGACCGAGGTTGAAACTCTAGAACTCATTCTTAAGAATTCTGAAAAATTACCTAATCTAAGCGACAAGATGAACCGTCAGTTGTCCATACACGAAACAATCCCCGGCAACGGTGCCAAAAACTTGGTGCACGAAATTGTGATCACTACAACTTCGCACAACTAACCAGCAAGTGCACTGGGTCGTCCAAGTAATAAACCTTACGCGAGTAAGGGTCGATCCCACGGAGATTGTTGGTATGAAGCAAGCTATGGTCACCTTGTAAATCTTAGTCAGGCAGACTCAAATGGGTATAAATGATGAATAAAACATAAAGATAAAGATAGAGATACTTATGTAATTCATTGGTAGGAATTTCAGATAAGCGTATGAAGATGCTTGGTCCCTTCCGTCTCTCTGCTTTCCTACTGTCTTCATCCAATCCTTCTTACTCCTTTCCATGGCAAGCTTATGCAAGGGTTTCACCGTTGTCAGTGGCTACCTCCCATCCTCTCAGTGGAAATGTTCAATGCACCCTGTCACGGCACGGCTATCCATCTGTCGGTTCTCGATCAGGCCGGAATAGAATCCAGTGATTCTTTTGCGTCTGTCACTAACGCCCCGCCCTCAGGAGTTTGAAGCACGTCACAGTCATTCAATCATTGAATCCTACTCAGAATACCACAGACAAGGTTAGACCTTCCGGATTCTCTTGAATGCCGCCATCAATTCTTGCCTATACCACGAAGACTCTGATCTCACGGAATGGCTGGCTCGGTTGTCAGGCGAGCGCTCGGTTGTCAGGCGATCAACCATGCATCGTGTATCAGGAATCCAAGAGATATTCACCCAATCTAAGGTAGAACGGAGGTGGTTGTCAGTCACACGTTCATAGGTGAGAATGATGATGAGTGTCACGGATCATCACATTCATCAAGTTGAAGAACAAGTGATATCTTGGAACAAGAACAAGTGGAATTGAATAGAAGAACAATAGTAATTGCATTAATACTCGAGGTACAGCAGAGCTCCACACCTTAATCTATGGTGTGTAGAAACTCCACCGTTGAAAATACATAAGAACAAGGTCTAGGCATGGCCGTGAGGCCAGCCTCCCAAAGAGGGTTCAATCATAAAAACATGATCAAAAGGTTCTAAGATTGAAAGATGAAAATACAATAGTAAAAGGTCCTACTTATAGGGAACTAGTAGCCTAAGGATTACAAAGATGAGTAAATGACATAAAAATCCACTTCCGGGCCCACTTGGTGTGTGCTTGGGCTGAGCAATGAAGCATTTTTCGTGTAGAGACTCTTCTTGGAGTTAAACGCCAGCTTTGGTGCCAGTTTGGGCGTTTAACTCCCATTCTTGTGCCAGTTCCGGCGTTTAACGCTGGGAATTCTGAGGGTGACTTTGAACGCCAGTTTGGGCCATCAAATCTTGGGCAAAGTATAGACTGTCATATATTTCTGGAAAGCCCAGGATGTCTACTTTCCAACGCCGTTGAGAGCGCGCCAATTGGGCTTCTGTAGCTCCAGAAAATCCACTTCGAGTGCAGCGAGGTCAGAATCCAACAGCATCTGCAGTCCTTTTCAGTCTCTGAATCAGATTTTTGCTCAGATCCCTCAATTTCAGCCAGAAAATACCTGAAATCACAGAAAAACACACAAACTCATAGTAAAGTCCAAAAAAGTGAATTTTAACTAAAAACTAATAAAAATATACTAAAAACTAACTAAATCATACTAAAAACATACTAAAAACAATGCCAAAAAGCGTACAAATTATCCGCTCATCAGCTGTAAAAGATTAAGCTAAGAGGTGGTTGAATAACCAACCCACAGCAAGCATAAAAACATGGAGACAGTTATCAGATAAATTCCTGAATAAATTTTACCCTCCAAAAAGGATGACACAGCTAACGCTGGACATCCAAGGCTTTAAACAAGAGGATAATGAATCCCTTTTTAATGCCTGGGAGAGGTATAGAGGTATGCTAAGGAAATGCCCCTCTAAAATGTTTTCAGAGTGGGTATAGTTAGACATCTTCTACTATGGGCTTACAGAAAAAGCTCAGATGTCTTTAGACCACTCAGCTGGTGGATCTATACACATGAGGAAGACGATTGAAGAGGCTCAAGAACTCATAGATACTGTTGCTAGAAATCAACATTTGTACTCTAGTAGTGAGCCCTCTACAAAAGAAGAAGCTCTGGCCGTAGCTACTGATCCTAATCCTCAAGAACAGATTGTTGAGCTTAATCAGCAATTACTCCTGATGACAAAACAGTTAGCAGAATTTAAAGAGATGCTCCAAGAAACTAAAATTGCTAACATGAACATAGAATCACAGTTGAATCAGACAAAACAGCAGTTATCTAAACAGATAACAGAAGAATGCCAAGCAGTTCAACTGAGGAGTGGAAAGACATTGAATAACACTGCTCAAAGTGGCAAGAAGCCAAGAAAGGAATAACTGACAGAGGATAACCAAACCACTGCTCAAAATCCCTCTGAGGACAGTAAGAGCCCAGAGAGGAATACTCCTGGCGCTCAAACGCCAGAAAGGGGGAAAAAGTTGGCATTAAACGCCCATTCCTTGCCCAGTTCTGGCGTTCAAACGCCAGAAAGGGGGGAAAAGTTGGCGTTAAACGCCCATTCCTCACCCAGTCCTGGCGTTCAAATGCCAATGAGGAATCAGACACTTGAGAGTGCTGATAGTAACCCCTCTAAAAAGGCTTCTCCAACCACCTCTGTAGGGAATAAACCTACAGCAACTAAGGTTGAAGAATATAAAGCCAAGATGCCTTATCCTCAGAAACTCCGCCAAGCGGAACATGATAAAAAATTTGCCCGCTTTACAGACTATCTAAGGACTCTTGAAATAAAGATTCCGTTTGCAGAGGCACTTGAGCAAATACCTTCTTATGCTAAGTTCATGAAAGAGATCTTAAGTCATAAAAAGGATTGGAGAGAAACTGAAAAGGTGTTTCTCACTGAAGAATGCAGTGCAGTCATCCTAAAAAGCTTACCAGAAAAGCTTCAAGATCCAGGAAGCTTTATGATACCATGCACATTAGAAGGTGCTTGCACCAAGACAGCCCTATGTGACCTTGGAGCAAGTATCAACCAAATACCTGCATCCACTATCAGAAAGCTTGGTTTGACTGAAGAAGTCAAACCAACCCGGATATGTCTCCAACTTGCTGATGGCTCCATTAAATATCCATCAAGCATAATTGAGGACATGATTGTCAAGGTTGGGCCATTTGCCTTTCCCACTGACTTTATAGTGCTGGAAATGGAGGAGCACAAGAGTGCAACTCTCATCCTAGAAAGACCTTTCCTAGCAACTGGACGAACTCTTATTGATGTACAGAAAGGGGAAGTGACCCTGAGAGTCAATGAGGATGAGTTCAAGTTGAATGCTGTCAAAGCTATGCAGCATCCAGACACATCAAATGACTGCATGAGCGCTGATATTATTGACTCTTTGGTGGAAGAGATCAATATGACTGAGAGTCTTGAATCAGAGCTAGAGGACATCTTCAAGGATGTTCAGCCTGATCAGGAGGAACCAGAGGAAATAAAAGAACCTCTAAAAATTCCTCAGGAAGAGGATAAGCCCCCCAAACCTGAGCTCAAACCACTACCACCATCCCTGAAGTATGCATTTCTGGGAGAAGGTGACACTTTTCCAGTGATCATAAGCTCTGCTTTAAACTCACAGGAAGAGGAAGCACTAATTCAAGTGCTAAGGACACATAAGACAGCTCTCGGGTGGTCCATAAGTGATCTTAAAGGCATTAGCCCAGCAAGATGCATGCACAAGATCCTATTGGAAGATAATGCCAAGCCAGTGGTTCAACCACAGAGGCGGCTAAATCCAGCCATGAAGGAGGTAGTGCAGAAAGAGGTCACTAAGTTACTAGAGGCTGGAATTATTTATCCTATTTCTGATAGCCCCTGGGTGAGCCCTGTCCAAGTTGTCCCCAAGAAGGGAGGCATGACAGTGGTTCATAATGAAAAGAATGAATTGGTTCCCACAAGAACAGTTACAGGGTGGCGTATGTGTATTGACTACAGAAGGCTCAATACAGCCACCAGAAAGGATCATTTTCCTTTACCATTCATAGACCAAATGCTAGAAAGACTAGCAGGTCATGATTATTACTGCTTTTTGGATGGCTATTCAGGTTACAACCAAATTGCAGTAGATCTTCAGGACCAAGAGAAAATAGCATTCACTTGCCCTTCTGGCGTGTTTGTCTACAGAAGAATGCCTTTTGGTCTGTGTAATGCACCTGCAACTTTTCAGAGGTGCATGCTCTCTATCTTTTCAGATATGGTAGAGAAATTTCTGGAAGTCTTCATGGATGACTTTTCAGTATTTGGAGACTCATTCAGCTCCTGCCTTAACCATCTAGCACTTGTTCTGCAAAGATGCCAAGAGACCAACCTAGTTTTAAACTGGGAAAAATGTCACTTTATGGTGACTGAAGGGATTGTCCTTGGGCATAAAATTTCAAACAAGGGAATAGAGGTGGATTAAGCTAAAGTTAAAGTAATTGAAAAATTACCACCACCTACCAATGTTAAGGCAATCAGAAGCTTTCTGGGGCATGCAAGATTTTACAGAAGGTTCATAAAGGAATTTTCAAAAATTGCAAAACCTCTAAGCAACCTGCTAGCTGCTGACACGCCATTTGTGTTTGACACAGAGTGTCTGCAGGCGTTTGAGACCCTGAAAGCCAAGCTGGTCACAGCACCAGTCATCTCTGCACCAGATTGGACATTACCATTTGAACTAATGTGTGATGCCAGTGACCATGCCATTGGTGCAGTGTTGGGACAGAGGCACAACAAGCTTCTGCACGTCATTTATTATGCTAGCCGTGTTTTAAATGATGCACAGAAGAATTACACAACCACAGAAAAAGAGTTACTTGTAGTGGTTTATGCCATTGACAAGTTTAGGTCATACTTAGTAGGGTCAAAAGTGATTGTGTACACTGACCATGCTGCTCTTAAATACTTACTCACCAAGCAGGATTCAAAACCCAGGCTCATAAGGTGGGTGTTGCTTTTGCAAGAGTTTGATATAGAAATAAGAGACAAGAAAGGGACAGAGAACCAGGTAGCTGATCATCTGTCCCGGATAGAACCAGAAGCTGGGGCGTCCCTCCTCTCTACTGAGATCTCTGAGACCTTTCCAGATGAGCAACTATTTGCCATTCAGGAAGCTCCATGGTTTGCAGACATTGCAAACTATAAAGCTGTGAGGTTCATACCCCAGGAGTACAGCAGAGTGCAAAGAAAAAAATTAATTTCAGACACCAAGTACTACCTATGGGATGAGCCATATCTCTTTAAGAGATGTGCAGATGGAATGATCCACAGATGTGTACCTAGAGAGGAAGCACAAAGGATCCTATGGCACTGCCATAGATCCCAGTATGGGGGACATTTTGGAAGTGAGCGAACAGCCACTAAAGTCTTCCAATGCGGCTTCTACTGGCCTACTCTCTATAGGGATGCCCAAGAGTTTGTGCATAACTGTGACAGTTGCTAAAGAGCTGGTAACCTGCCTCATGGTTACACCATACCTCAACAAGGGATCTTAGAGATTGAATTGTTTGATGTATGGGGTATTGACTTCATGGGTCCCTTCCCAACATCATACTCAAACACTTATATTCTGGTGGCAGTAGATTATGTATCTAAATGTGTAGAAGCAATTGCCACTCCCAATAATGATACTAAGACCGTGTTGAAATTCCTCCAGAAACACATCTTCAGCAGGTTTGGTGTTTGCAGAGTACTAATCAATGATGGGGGCACTCATTTCTGCAATAAATAGCTGTACTCTGCTATGGTCCGATATGGAATTAGCCACAAAGTAGCAACTCCGTATCATCCACAGACAAATGGGCAAGCTGAAGTCTCTAATAGAGAGCTAAAGAAAATCCTGGAATGGACTGTTATTGCCCGTAGAAAGGATTGGGCAAAGAGCTTGGATGATGCTCTGTGGGCATACAGAACAGCATTCAAGACTCCTATAGGAACCTCTCCATACCAACTTGTATATGGGAAGTCCTGTCATCTGCCCGTGGAACTGGAACATAAAGCCTACTGGGCAACCAGATTCCTAAACATGGATGCTAAGTTAGCTGGTGAAAAAAGATTGCTCCAGCTAAATGAGCTAGAGGAGTTCAGACTCAATGCCTTTGAAAATGCAAAAATTTATAAGGAAAAGGCAAAGCAGTGGCATGACAAGAAGTTGTCATCCAGAGTCTTTGAGCCAGGACAAAAAGTTCTGCTCTTCAACTCTAGGCTCAGACTATTCCCAGGAAAACTTAAATCCCAGTGGAGGGGTCTGTATGTGATTACAGGAGTGTAACCATATGGATATGTTGAGCTTCAAGATATTGATTCTGATAAAAAGTTCATTGTTAATGGACAGAGGATCAAACATTATCTTGAAAGTAATTTTGAGCAGGAATGCTCAAAACTGAGGCTTGAATGAATCTCAGTAAGGGTCCAGCTAAAGACAATAAAGAAGCGCTTGCTGGGAGGCAACCCAGTCATTAGCAGGTTATTTGTTCTATAAAAGTTTGATACATATTCTTCAAGGTTGATCATTGAAATTGAAGGAATTCACAGAGTTACAGAAGGATTCAGTGCAAAAAGCAGAGAAAAGGAGTTTGCTGGCAAGAAAACGCCAGTAAAGGGTACTCTGTGCATTAAACGCCAGAATGGATACCATTCTGGGCGTTTAACGCCAGTAAAGGTACTATTTTGGGCGTTAAACGCCAGAATGGGTACCATTCTGGGCGTTTAACGCCAGAATTGCAGCATCCTGGGCGTTCAGCAAAACGCCCAGTGATAAAAGGGTTTCTGGCGTTTAACGCCAGCCAGGGTACCTGGTTGGGCGTTAAATGCCCATAATGGCCAACCTTTGGGCGTTAAACGCCAGAATGGATACCATTCTGGGCGTTTAACACCAGAAATATAGGGGGACAGAGATTTTGTTTTCCACTTCAAATTTTTTCAAACTTTCTTATTTTGATCCATAATTTTCTGCATAAACACATTACAAACTTTCATCATTCACCTTCAAATTTCAAAAATTAAAGAATTTTCTAAATCATTTTCAAATCTCTTTCAAATCCTTTCCAAATCTTCTTCAAAAACTCAAATATCTTCTCAGATTCTTTCCATATCTTCTCAAATCTCCTTCAATTTTTTTCGAAATCTCCCCCTCCCTTATAAAAATACGTTCGGCCATCCCCCTCTCCCCACCATTCGAATTTGCTCTCCTCCTCTCTCTCCTCTTTCCTTTCTTTTGCTTGAGGGCAAGTAAACCTCTAAGTTTGATGTGCTTTTCCGTGATCACTATGCCAAGATTTATCAAGATCATGGCTCCTAAGGGAAAACAAACTGATTCAAGAGGCAAGAAAGAGAATGCTCCAAAGAATCTTTGGAGTCAAGAGAAGTTCTTAACCAAAGAACATGCAGACCATTACCACAAAATAATGGGTCTGAGGTCAGTGATCCCGGAAGTGAGATTCGATCTGAAAGAAGAAGAATATCCGGAGATCTAAGAGCAAATTCGAAACAGAGAATAGGAAGTTCTAACCAACCCTGAGACAAAGGTTGGAAGAAACATGGTTCAGGAATTCTACTCAAATCTGTGGCTGACAGATAAGCAGAGAATGACTGGAACTGCTTTTCATACCTACAGAACTATGGTCAGAGGGAGAATTATTTACTTCCATCTGGACAAAATAAGAGAGGTCTTCAAATTGCCTCAACTACAAGATGATCCTGAATCCTTTAATAGGAGAATGGTGAGAGTAGATAAGGGGTTGGATCAAGTTCTAGAGGACATATGCCTCCCTGGAACCAAGTGGACAACTAATTCAAAAGGTGTCCCAAACCAACTCAAGAGGGGAGATCTCAAACCAATTGCAAGAGGTTGGCTAGACTTCATTGGGCGTTCTATATTGCCCACTAGCAACCGTTCTGAGGTCACGGTCAAGAGAGTAGTGATGATTCATTGCATTATGCTGGGAAAAGAAGTGGAGATTCATCATCTGATTGCTTGTGAGATTTACACAATTGCAAACAAGAACTCCACTGAAGCCAAACTGGCTTATCCAAGCTTAATCTCTTTGCTATGTAAAGATGCTGGGGTGAGGATGGGAGTAGATGAATTCATCCCAATTGAACATCCAATCACCAAGAAGTTAATGGAAGGACAAATGCATGCAAGATAACTCTATCAAAAGGAGGGCGCAGGAATTCCTCCCTGAACTTCCTGAAATTGACTACTGGGCCAGCCTAGAAGCATCTGTTGCCAAGCTGCAAGAAACTATGGAACAAATTAAGGAAGAACAGCAGAATCAAAACTGCATACTCTGCAAATTGCTGAAGGAGCAAGAGAAGCAGGGGCGTGAGCTACAGGAGCTGAAGCGCCAGAAGCTCTCCCTTGAAGGGTCAAATACCCCACAAGTTGAGGGAGCATCCACTTCTCAAAATCAAGGTTGTTGAGTCCTAACTCTGTGATAACCTCTATCATTAGGAGTCTATTCTAGAGTCATTTAAATTTTTGTTTTCTATTACTATTAGTCTTATCTTATATTTATTTTTGAGTCTTGTCCTTAATTCATGATTAATAAAATTTAAGGTTCATGTCTTAAAGCTATGAATGTCCTATGAATCCATCACCTCTCTTAAATGAAAAATTCTTGAATCACAAAAGAACAAGAAGTATAGGATTTCGAATTTATCTCTGAAACTAGTTGAATTAGTTTGATGTGGTGACAATACTTTTTGTTTTCTAAATGAATGCTTGAACAGTGCATATGTCTTTTGAATTTGTTGATTAAAGAATGTTAAACTTGTTGGCTCTTGAAAGAATGATGAAAAAGGAGAAATGTTATTTGAAGATCTGAAAAATCATCAAATTGATTCTTGAAGCAAGAAAAAGTTGTGAATTCAAAAAAAAATTTAAAAGTGATCCAAGGCAAAAAGAGTGTGCTTAAGAACCCTGGACACCTCTAATTGGGGACTTTAGCAAAGCTGAGTCACAATCTAAAAAGGTTCACCCAGTTATGTGTCTGTGGCATGTATGTATCTGGTGGTAATACTGGAAGACAGAGTGCTTTGGGCCACAGCCAAGACTCATAAAGTAGCTATGTTCAAAAATCATCATACTTAACTAGGAGAATCAATAACACTATCTGAATTCTAAGTTCCTATAGAGGCCAATCATTCTAAACTTCAAATGATAAAGTGAGATGCCAAAACTGTTCAGAAGCAAAAAGCTACTAGTTCCACTCATCTAATTGGAGCTAAGTTTCATTGATATTTTGGAGTCTATAGTATGTTCTCCTCTTTTTATCCTATTTGATTTTCAGTTGCTTGGGGACAAGCAACTATTTAAGTTTGGTGTTGTGATGAGCGGATAATTTATACGCTTTTTGGCACTGTTTTTAGTATGTTTTTAGTACATTTTAGTTAGTTTTTAGTATATTTTTATTAGTTTTTATTTAAAATTCACTTTTCTGGGCTTTACTATGAGTTTGTGTATTTTTCTGTGATTTCAGATAATTTCTGGCTGAAATTGAGGGACCTGAGCAAAAATCTGATTCAGAGGCTGAAAAAGGACTGCATATGCTGTTGGATTCTGACCTCCCTGCACTCGAAGCGAATTTTCTGGAACTACAGAAGCCCAATTGGTGCGCTTTCAATTGCGTTGGAAAGTAGACATCCTGGGCTTTCTATCAATGTATAATAGTTCATACTTTTCCTGAAATTTGATGGCCCAAACTGGCGTTGCAAATCAACTTCAGAATTCCCGGTGTTTAACGCCGGAACTGGCACAAAAATTGGAGTTAAACGCCCAAACTGGCACAAAAGCTGGCATTTAACTCCAGGAAAAGTCTCTACACATGAAAGCTTCAATGCTCATCCCAAGCACACACCAAGTGGACCCCAAAAGTGGATTTTTACGTCATTTACTCATTTCTGTATATCCTAGGTTACTAGTGCACTATTAATAGGACCTTTTGACATTGTATCTTTACCTCATGACACTTTACACGTTTCACATTGTACCTTCTACGGCATGAGTCTCTAAACCCCATGGTTGGGGGTGAGGAGCTCTGCTGTGTCTTGATGGATTAATGTAATTACTACTGTTTTTCATTCAATCACGCTTGCTTCTATTCTAAGATATCACTTATTTCTAAACTTGATGAATGTAATGATCCGTGACACTCATCATCATTCTCACCTATGAACATGTGCCTGACAACCACCTCCGTTCTACCTTAGATTGAGTAGATATCTCTTGGATTCCTTAATCAGAATCTTTGTGGTATAAGCTAGAATTGATGGCGGCATTCAAGAGAATCTGGAAGGTCTAAACCTTGTCTGTGGTATTCTGAGTAGGATTCAGGGATTGAATGACTGTGATGAGCCTCAAATTCGCAATTGTGGGGCGTTAGTGACAGACGCAAAAGAATCATTGGATTCTATTCTGACATGATCGAGAACCGACAGATGAATAGCCGTGCTGTGACAGAGCGCGTTGAACATTTTCACTGAGAGGATGGGAGGTAGCCATTGACAACGGTGAAACCCTACATATAGCTTGCCATGGAAAGAGCCTTGCGTGTATGAAGAAGAAGACAGTAGGAAAGCAGAGATTCAGAAGATAGAGCATCTCCAAAACCTCAACCTGTTCTCCATTACTGCAAAACAAGTATATATTTCATGTTCTTCTACTTTTCACAATTAAACCTGAGAATTACTGATCTCCTGACTAAGAGTTACAAGATAACCATAGCTTGCTTCAAGCCGACAATCTCCGTGGGATCGACCCTTACCCACGTAAGGTATTACTTGGACGAACCAGTGTACTTGCTGATTAGTTGTGCGGGATTGCAAAAGTGTGATTGCAATTTCGTGCACCAGCACTCCCCACAGAAGAATATAAGGTTTCCTCGTTAATTGAACAATGATGGTCATGGGTTGATGGTGATAGTGAATTGGTGTGCTCTTCAAGCAAGCCCGATTCACTATTCACAAATGCTAGCCGGCGCCAAGCTTGCCTAATATGAGTTAAAGTTCTTTCTATTTCCGGATCAAAAGTGGCCAAGCTCGGGTCTGGAAGCGACCGTGTCATTCAACTGAGGAAGCGATGAAAGCATGCAATTATGAAAAGCAAAACAAGAGTAGGCAAGTAAACAAGAACTAACTTAATAATCCGTAGCTACTAAGACTAGCTAGATAGAAACGCTATTTACAATTCTCGTGCCAAGTAGCAAACAAAAATCAAGTATTCACACTATTCACATATTTACAACAACCAAAATTATGGCACTCATTGCACTTAAAGTGAATTCCCCGACAACGTCACCAAAAACTTGGTAGAGTGGCCGAAGTGGGTTTAGGAATTTTCCTTAAAATAGAATTGGCGTTGCAAGTATAGTCTCAAACCCACAATCAAATCTCAATCAAAGTTTGAATTCAAAAGATGTCACTATTCAAAACCAATTCGATTTCGGGAGTGTTTAGTTCCCGGGTCGTCTCCCAAGGACACTTGAGACCAATGAGTGTACAATTTCAGTTGTGATGATCAAGGGGTTTTTAATGAAGAGATAAACATACAAAGAAATAAAAGAACATTCAAAATTGCAATAAATGAACTAATGAAGGAATTAAAGAACTAACTATATAATATAGACAGGTAAGGTATAAAAAAGGACCAATGTAAATGTGTGTGAAAGATTTAAAGCATGAAAAGCATTTTGGCTTGGAATGAGCTAAGAGTCCTTTTCTTGTTGGAACCACAACTATGACAATTAGAATGGATTAATCTCACTTGATTAACCCTCACATCGGAGCATAAGTTAAATGAGCATAAGTGTTCTTAACCCACAAATCCTAAATTGCTTGCTAATTGCCTTAGCAACAAATTAGCGTTAGTGGGAACAAGAACAATTAACAATCCAAGAATTGACACTAAATGTTGGAAATTCCAACTCTAGGAACCCAATTGCTTACTTTCCGTAAGCCAAGAGATAGAAAACTAGCCCAAAATCATAATTGACATTTTGTCAAACACTTGGTGGGCAAAAACATTAAACATGGGAGAAAGAAGAAATGCTTGAGACTAAAAGCAACAAATGATCTCAATCAACAATAGTAACTCAAGAAAGTATATGACAAACATCAATCATCAAATTCATCAACAAGAAATTAAAATTGCAAAAGAGAAGTAAAATTGAACTATAACTTGAAATATAAGAAAGAGTAAGAACAATGTAGCTATAAAGAGTAGTAACAAAGAGATACTTACAATGGAAGCAAGAAAAATTCAAGATAAAAAATGGAAATGGAACTTGAATGTAAAACCCTAGTATAAACCCTACTGGAGATGATGAAAAACTTAGAGAAAAACTATACTAAAGCTTCCTACTATCACTCCTAAGCTATCCTAATGTTATTCTATGTTATTGTCTTCTTTTTTCCTTCAATATGAGCTAAATGGCTTCAAAAATGGGCCTCCAATCCACCAAAATCGTGAGTCACATACAATTTTAATGAAGGCATGTGCAGGCACCTGTGCGCATGCACACTCTGCCAAAATCTCCTTTTGTGCGTATGCACAAGTAGCTGTGCGCACGCTGATGAACGGTTTTTTGATGGTATAGAATTTTACAAATGAAACTTCGTTGCAAGTATAGATTCTAAACCAACAAATAATCCTCTCATGCAAAAATTTGGTTGTCACAAGTAACAAACCCCAATAAAAATAATAACCGAAGTGTTCAAACTTCGGGTCGTCTCTCAAAGGAATTGCAGGGAAGTGTTCTTGTTATTAGTTATGGGACAAGTATTTGGGGGTTTTGAATAGGAGACATGAAAGATAAATTGCAAGAAAGTAGATGAAACTCAAATGTAAAAAGGTCTTGGCAAGGAATGATGGTTAATGTTCTTCATCCTTGTCACTAACCACAATATGATAATTGCAAAGATCAATCCCATTAAATCATCCTCTAACGAGTGGATGAAAGTCAAATGAGCTACACTAATTCTAATCCATAGGTCCTAACCTTCTCACTAATTAATTTGGGGAAAGCTAGAGTCAATGGACACCAATTATCAACACTTGGACATTAGTAACTCAAGTTCACCTAAGTTACCATCCCAAGCCAAGAACACAAGAATCTACTTTAACATCCTTCTAAGCATTTAATCAAATACTTGGAAGGCATATAAGGAAAGTAAAATAAGATTGCAAGAAAAGTAGATCTACAACTATCCAATTATGAGGAAACAATAACAACAACTCAATTAAACAACAATGGAATATAAAACATGAATTGCATCAAAATGAGATTCAAATCCAACAATAGTGCATCAACATGAAAGAGACATCAAAGGGAAATTGGCAAGAAAACTAAGAGAGCAAAGATGTAACAACAAGTAATTGTAGTGGAAATAAGATGAAAGTAAGAAATTAAACCTAGATCTAAAGAAGAATTAAACTTAATCCTAATCCTAGTTCTAGAGAGAAGGGAGAACTTCTCTCTCTAGATACAACCTCTAAACTAGACTTAAGTGTATGAATTCCCTCTCCCCTTCAATCCTTGGTCCTTTTAGTCTTTTTTCGCCAAAATTTAGCTCAAAACTGGGCCAGGAGCACTTCTCAATTTGCTAGGCACGATTTTACTAAAGAAGTCACGTGCGAGCATCGACGCGTACGCGTGAGTCACGCATACGCATCGCCTTGAAACTTCAAATTCACACGTGCACGTCAATGAGTGCATCCCAAATCCTTGATTTTCCATGATTTCTCCACTTTGCATGCTTTTCTCTTCACTCCTTTGATCAATTCCTGCCCTTTTCATCTTGGAATCACTAACAAACACATCAAGATATCTAGTGGAATCAAAGGTGAATCAAAATTAACAATTTAAGGGCCTAAAAAGCATGTTTTTACACTTAAGCACAATTTAGGAGAGAATTATGAAACCATGCTATTTCCTTGAATAAATGTGAGAAAAGTGGATAAAATCTACTTAAATTAAGCATAAAATATACCACGAAATAGTGGCGCATCACACGCACACTAGGCGATGCTCTAAATGGACGCGCGACGCGTACGATGCAGCTCACGCGCACGCGTGGCTCTGTTTTGATGCCTGTGTGTACGCACGCAGGTCTTTGCGTACGCACACATCGCTGTGCTCTTATCCTTTTATTCTTCATGCTTCCTCCTCTCTGCATGCTCTTCTTCCATTCTCTCCAAGCCATTCTTACCTTATACATATGAAATCACTCACAAACAACATCAAGGCATCGAATGAAAGACAAATGGAACAAAATAGGCTAATTTAGGCACAAAAAAGCATGTTTTCATAATCAAGCACAAATTAGGAGGAAAGTTCAAAAGCATGCTATTTAAGGGAATAAGTGCAAGTTTGTATGATGAAATCCATTCAATTTCAACCAAAAATAATCATCAAATATGGATTCATCAATGGGTTCGGCGATGCATCGCCACTCAGGGATTTTGTGTTCGACAACTCCCTCATCATGGTATGTGTTGAGCGTTGGCGTTCAGAGACCCACACCTTCCACCTACCGTGGAATGAGTGCACGATCACCTTACAAGACGTCGCATACCACCTCGGACTGCGCACTAATGGAGAGCCCGTGGGTGGGTTCTTTTGTGACTTCCATACATGGTACAGGACCGGGGCTTGGGAGTTGGTTGAGCGGCTACTCGGTGCCAGGCCTCCTGTAGTCTAGCAGCAGAGAGCGCAGAGGAAGGAGTCTTTCTCCCTGAAGCTGACATGGCTTCGGGAGAGTGCCCGATAGATGCTGCTAGATAATGATGATCCAGCCACCCTCCGACAGTATGCGAGGTGCTAATAAGTCCAATAATCAGGTTCATCTCCGGTTGCTCCCACTACTGAACGACTTTTAGAGGTCTCGATCTCTATCTTTGGGATCTGCGGTGCTAGCATGGATGTACCATTCTCTATGCTTTACGACACCACTCCATCACGGACATCGCCAGCTATACTGCGTTGCTGGTATCTTGAATATACCAGAGGTTTTCTCAGTGGTGTCCACCTGAGTGACAAATTTATATGTACCCTATGGCTGCGAGAAAACTGTTTAGTTTCGTACTATTATTCGTTTTTTGCATAACAATATTATGACAGATTAACTGAATGGTAGTTATTCTTGCAAATGTCTACAGGTTGATCGGCATGACACAGCAGAGCAGGGACCAGCACGAGCAGAGAGTCGTACAATAGCGTCAAGAGTTGGATCAGTTATTGTGGAATGAGGTAAGCGAGTTACCCTTTTATTGGGTTTAAGTTGCATAGATTACTCAAACTTTTATAGTACCTGTTACTGATCATTCTCTCACTGCGTCCATTGTAGTTCACATGGATGCCGTACAACGACCTTGGACCGCAGGATATCTGCCCGGTATGACTGAAGGAAGAGGCAGAGTGGGGGACATGAATGTCTGTTGTCCCCCTCGTCTGCTTCAACATAGTTGAATTCTACTATGCCAATTGGGTGAAGCGCCAATTCAATGGCGAGCAGCTAATGCCAGGGGACCCGATCAATGTCGACAAGTTCCTGACTATTATAGGGTAGGGCGAGGACGTCTGGTGGCCAACCAACCTTCATGAGTGGTACGACCGGTGGAAAGATCAGTTTGGGGAGGGACACCAGATATCCATTCAGCTGTGCTTGGACTATCAGCCGACACAAGAGTATCGGGATTGGTATTGACTGGCTTGCCGCATCAGACACTTGTTGGGACAGGATGTGCTTGATGATCTCAGGTAGTTGGATTTACCGGGAGATCTGCAGCCTTCTGCCAGCCAGCTGAGGGACATCCTAGACCTTCCCCAAGATGTCCCTGACCGTCATAGGCAGGCCAAGGAGGTTCGACCAAATACCCGGAGGCCCACCAGGCAAGAGAGGGGTGTCAGAGAGTGTGGAGGTGATGCAGGACGCTGCAGGGATAAGGTTATGCCCCGCAGAGAGTGCTTGGATGTCGAGTCCAAGGAGGAGGTAGAGTATCACCGACAAGAGGAGCATGGTGATATCCCAGATGATCAGGGTAACTCGCTGCCTCCTCTTCCACCACCACCACCCCCTCCTCTACCATATTTGTCGTCTAGGTCATGCTCACAGGCTGGTCGGGATGATTGGGATGTTGCCCCCCTAGTTGGCATGACCTTGGTGTGTCCAGCAGTTGCCTTGAGGCACTGATGGTTGATGAGATAGATTTCGAGGAGGCTTCCTATATTCATACCACTGACCATCCCACCATACAGCGCTTTACGGAGCAGTTCCACACAGATAGGGAGCAGAGCATGGGTCAGCCATACCAGCATTTGTTTATTCCTAAGTCCACCATTGTTTGGGTCTCACACATTTTCCTAGGTTTTGGCATATACTCCCGCACACACTTCCGACTCGTTGCTCAGTATGTGACACCGCCATGTGGCATCAGCCATCGGCATTATTTTCCAGGTGATCACCGTCGATGAAATCATTGTGATTGTTGTATGCTATTATATTATGTTTACCGTTAATGTATTTTGATGTATTTTGATTAACTATCAGCAGTTGTATCATGGAACAATATTATAGTTATATTTTGATGTATTTTGATAAATTATCATCGTTTTGTGCATGTTTCATGTCAATGTGATTATGGTTTGTACTTTAATATTTACGAGTTCAATGTAAAATGTAACAGGCAGAGTACAAATGATAACTTTAAGAGTGCAAATTTGAAGTACAAAATATCCTTAGTAAAAATAGCACAAACTCAACCAAGACTTGTACCACATAAACACATGAACTAAGCAAACATAAATCCTAAGCGAAACATATACAAAGTAACAACTGTAAACTAAGCCTCGTCTGTCTACTGGTTTGGACAACCTCTATGGGTATGACCAATTTGCCTGCATAGACCACACCGTTTCTCTTGGCGCTCTCCCTCATCCATCTAATTACAAAACTTTGTGGAAATAGGTCTTCCAGTATACTTCCTGCGCATGGCAAGGTTAGGACGAAGGCGTGTCCCATACCACTCCGGACAAAGCTTCTCATTTGGTATCGGTAGAAACTCTGACTCGTACACCTTGAACACAGCTTGATGCATGTACATTGGATGGACATATGGACCCTATTTTATACTCACGACGGCACAGAAGGCAAGCGCATGATGACATGAGAAATGCAGTGACTGGAAAAAGTCACAATCACACGTTCTCGCTGTCAGGCGAACACGAAACGATCCCTATAACCAACCCTCGAAAGGCTCCAACTCTTTAACCAGGAACACAGAAGCATGTCTGTCGCAGTGAGTGACGTGCATCTTCGATATTTCCTCTCTATTCTTGTCAATAGTAGCTCGGCCATTATGAAAATTGATTATCCGCCACTAGCTGTGCGTGTGCCTCGCATCCCTTCTTGACGAACAACTACTGCAGCCTCTCGTAGGTGCATCACGATGGCTGATATCGGTAGATAGTGTGTACCCTTAAGAACGGAGTTCAAAACTTGGAGAGGTTCGTCGTTATGTGTCCAAATCAGTGACCGCCATCGCAGTGATGTAGCCATATTTTTTTGTTGAATCTACTAGCCCAATCCACCATCTCCCATGACAACAACGTCAATGTATCCATGTATCATTTGTACCCACCTTTGCTTAGACTAAAAGCAGCATTTATGAGATACATCTTTTCCTTAGCAGACTGGAAATAAAACATAAAGTTTGCTGCCATGTGCCGGACACAATAAGCATGAAACGCTCTAAGAGGATGCCAGCCATTATCCTCAGCTCTCAGTGCTGCCTTGATCGCTTGAGATCTATCAGAAATAATCAATAAGCCTTTCTGTATGCTGACATGTCGCCTCAGATTAGTAAGGAAGAAAGATCATGATTCTGTCATCTCAGACTCAACAATTGTAAAGGCTATAGGAAGGATATTCGTATTACCGTTTTGTGCCACTGCAATAAGCAAAACACCACCATATTTTTCATACAGATGTGTGCCATCAATAATAAAGAACGGATTGCAATGCTTGAAAGCCTCCACGTAGGGAAGGAAGACCCAAAATACCTTGTCAAACATGTTGCAATCACGCACTATGAGGTGCCCATCATAGTATGGTACAACACTGATCTCACACATTCTTCTGGGACAACAACTCTGCAAGGCTTGTAGCAACCTCGACACCTTATTGTACGACTCTTCCCAATCACCGTATATCTACACAATCGCCTTTTGCTTTGCCATCTAGACCTTTCTGTACGAAGGTTTAAAGTGATAGCTTTGCCTAACTGCACCTTGTAGGACAGAGATACTGACTGATGGGTTGGATTGTATCGATGGGAGGATGACGTAGCAGATGAGACTGCTATCCAACTGTAGGTGGTCCTATGAATAGTGGGTACTAAACACGTGTTCACTCCTCCCACCCTACGCACCTCCCTAACGGAATAGAACAACCGTGGTTAACAGATACAACAAGCATAACAATGACAATTGAGAATACAAAACATAATGAAACTTCAACTTACCAGTATCCAAGATTCTGTCAGAGAGAAACATAGAGACTCCAAGGGCAGCCTGCTGCATGTTATTGGCAACGCACATGGTATTTTAATCGATCCGACTCTACTACTCGGTATTCAGCACTTCTGCGAATGCTGTAATTCTTCACACCCTGCATTACTGCATCTCTGCTTTTGAATATGTGGCCAACCCTAAACTCCACACCACCGTCCAAGTTGTAATGGTCTTCACCCGTGTTGGAAAATGGATTCTTCTCTTGCATCGCATCCAGATCCAACGTAGCGCAGTGACTGGGAGCACTGGTGTACCAGTTGTTTTAACCATTGATTTTAATTAATATATATTATATATATTTTTATAATTCAGATTAACGGTTAAAATAATTGGTGCACCGGTACTCCCGATGCACTTGAAATACTTCCAATATGATGATTTGTGCGTTTCGTACTTGAAGGATTATTGATACTGTCTTCTCGCACTCTATAAATTACTGACATTGTCTTTCCGCTTGAAGTGAGATGCTGGTGAGTCACCACCTATTAGAACCCTGCACTTATTTTTTGTGACACTGACGAAAATGTATCTCCTAAGTTGATGAGAGTGCTTATACAAATTTTAATATTTATTTGTTACGTAAGTTTATATTTTATTATTAATTTTGTATATTAATATAGTTATATTGCATTATTATGTTTATATTATTATAATAAGATTATATATATATATATAGATAATGTAAAATATAATATTAATAATTGAATATATATGTTAAATAATCTTAACATTATATATTATTATTAATTTTAAAAGTATGATATTTTCATGTTTAATAATCTGAAAATTATATATTAATATTTATATTTCTAATTATGGTAATTACTATCGAATATGAAAGATGTTATCTATTTAATATATTAAAATTAAATTTTTTTTCAACTAATGAAAATGAGGTATCAGTTTTTTATGAATTTATTTTTTCTCCAAAATAAAAACAATATTCTCCCTATTAAATTTATTTTAGAAAAATATATTTATTATAATTATATTACAATTAGCATTTAATGAATAATTCATAATTATTTTAATTTAGAAAAATATTTTTATTATAATTATATAAAATCAATATTTAATGCATTATTAAACTAATTGTCAATCAAAAATATTTTTAATCATTTTAATTATATTGATACAATTCTAATTTTCATTTATTATACAATCATTTTATTAGTGGTAAGTTGTTATGTATTAATGGTGACCCATTTATATGGATGTCAATTGATCAATTGATAATAAATAATAATAATAATAATAATAATAATAATAATAATAATAATAATAATAATAATAATAATAATAATAATATAATTATTTTTGTTCTAATAAAGGCTATATATAGTATTTTTTGTGGTTCATGAGCCTTGATCTAATAGTCAACTCATTTTTTTTAATTTATTATTCTCATTTGCTATTTCATAGAATAAGAATGTATTTTTTATTTTTTATCGAAGTTGATCCTTTTAACGTACAATTAATAATTTTTTTATATACTCATTCTATTATATTATTCTTTTGATAATTTAATAATTGTTCTTACTCTAACTTATTCTTTTCATCTAATGTTCCAATGCGATTGTCTTTTATCGCAATCGTTTACAATGCGCTACATCCATCAAATATCACCTCGAGTTGTATTCACTGATTCGAGTTCTAATTACTTGGATGTAAGCATCAAACGAAGAGGCAGTAAACTCTATTTTACCGAAGGATGGTTGGATCTACTCACATATTATGACTAACCTAATGGAATGTGGGTAAAGTTAGTTTTCTTGGGAAGAGCTCGATTTTTTATTGAGAAATTATTTTCACAGAATTTTGTAGGTCAAGTTCAAGTTCCATCCCCCCATACTTTCTACGTCTATCAGAAAATCTTCAAAGAGGAGCACATAATGAGATAGAATTTCCTCAAGTTAAGTTCAATTTTGGTAAATTCGTATCAAATTTGGAGATGCAATTTCAATAATTAGTAATATATTCAAATTTTTTAAACTTTTCGTAATTAAAATAATTTTATAACATTTTGTGATTTTTTTCAGAAATTACCAGCCTTCTTTTGCATCAATGCAATGCCATTGAGAAGAATAAAAGTTAGTTTAGTTTCTCGGTGTGACAATTCTACTTAATATACTAAAACTAGGTTTTTTCCCAACTAATAAAAGTGAGGTGTCAATTCCTCATGAATTCATTTTTCCTCCAAAATAAAAGCATTATTCTCTCTTCTAAATTTATTTTAAAAAATATCTTTATTATAATTATATTACAATTATATTATAATTAGCATTTAATAAATAATACATGATTATACTAATTTAGAAAAATATCTTTATTATAATTATATAAAATATAAAATCAATATTTAATACATTATCAACTAATAAAAGTGAGTTGTCAGTTACTCATAAATTCATTTTTTCTCCAAAATAAATGCACTATTCTCCCTTCTAAATTTATTTTTAAAAATATATCTTTATTATAATTATATTACAATTAGCATTTAATGAATAATACATAATTATTCTAATTTAAAAAACTATCTTTATTATAATTATATAAAATCAATATTTAATACATCATTAAATTAATTGTCAATCAAAAATATTTTTAATCATTTTAATTATATGATACAATTTTAATTCTCATTCATTATGCAATAATTTTATTAATGACAAGTTGTTAATGGTGACCATTTATATTGATATCAATTGAGCAATTGATAATAATATTAATATTAATATAAATAATAATATAATTATTTTTGTTCTAATGAAAGTTATATATAGTATTTTTTGTAGTTCATGAGTCTAGATCTGAGAGTCAATTCATTTTTTTTAATTTATTATTCTTCCTTTACTACTTCATAGAATAAGAATGTATTCTTCGTTTTTTATCGAAGTTGATCTTTTAAGGTACAATTTATATTTTTTTATAATATTTTTTATATACTCATTCTATTATATTATTCTTTTGATAATTTAATGATTGTTCTTACTCTAACTCATTCTTTTCATTTAATGTTCTAGTGCGATTGCTTTTTGTCGCAATCCCTTACAATGTACCACATCCATCAAATACCACCTCGAGTTGTATTTACTGATTCGGGTTCTAATTACATGGATGTAAGCATCCAACGAAGGGGCAGTAAACTCTATTTTACCTAAGGAATGTTGAATCTACTCACATATTATGACCAACCTAATGGAATGTGGGTAAAGTTTGTTTTCTTGGGAGGAATTCGATTTTTTATTGAAGAATTGTTTCCATAGAGCTTTGTAGGCTAAGTTCAAGTTTCATTCCCTCCATGCTTTCTACGTCTTCCTGGAAATCTTCGAAGTGGAGTACATAATGAGATTGAATTTCTTCAATTTAAGTTCAGTTTTGATAAATTCGTGTCAAACTTGGAGATGTAATTTCAACGGTTAGTAATATATTCAAATTTTCTTATTTTAAATTTTTTGTAATTAAAATAATTTTATAACATATTATATGTTTTTTTTCCAGAAATTACTGGCCTTCTTTTCCATCAATGCAATGCCATTGAGGAGAATAAATGTCAATTTAGTTTTCGGTGTAGCAATTCTATACCTTACTTCATTGCATAGATAGTGAACGATGAAGCTTATTTAACAAGGATGGTCTGAATTTGCACGAATTTTTAATGTTTGAACTTATGATGGTGTTTCATTTGGTTGTCGTTACGAAAATGACTCTAATCTATACGTGTCTAAGGACTATAATAGATTGAATATTATTTAAGTAATTTAGTTCTAATATTAGTATTTGATTAAATTAGTTTTAGAGAAATTTATATTTAAATTGTTGCCTCAATTTATATATTATGACTATTCTTTTTAGATATGTTATTTTTAAATTTTTTAATATAAAATTTTTTTCTGATTTTTAAGTTTATTTTATTTCTATTTTATTTGCTATCAGTATAACTAAGGAAAAAAATAATTAAGCTGAAAAAACTGCATATAATAAATATTAGTTTTAATATGATAATCAATTATGTAAAATTATTGTAAACAAATAATAAAATAATTAATAATTGGATACGAACAAATCAATAATAATATTTATTAAAAATTTTATACATCAAATAATATTTTTAGTTGTGTTTAAATTTTGATAATAATTTTAACTTACTTATTAATACATTTAAAATTATATCATTCTTTATAAAATACAAACTTTTTGCTATATATTATTTGACAATTATTTATTTATTTAGTGTTATATTTTTTTTCTCTTCTTTAACTATATACATATATATACTGAGCAAGTATTTTCATTGAATTAATCATAAAGGTTAATAAAAAATAATAGCATAAATTTTACCTAATTATAACAAGTATCTCTATTGAAAATATTGCCTAATTATATATATATATATATATATATATATATATATATATATATAATTTTTTTTGAGCAAATATTTTCATTGAATTAATCATGAAGGTTAATAAAAGATAATGGCATAATTTTTACCTAATTATAGCAAGTATCTCCATTGAAAATATTGCCTAATTATCTATGGTAGATTATGTGATAAAAATATTTGAAAAATAAAGACAAGAATTATAAGGTTATAGAAAGTCCCATCCAAATTTGACAAGAGCAAGACGCCTTACATAAAAATGGTTCTAATGGATGATAAGGTTAATTGATTATTTTTCATGATTCTTTCAAGTAATGTTAGGTCCAGTTTATAAATATTTTTAATAGTTTTATAAGTGCTAATAGCTTTTATATTTAATTTGTTTTATAGTGTGATAAAATTCATTATTCAATCAAGAGTTATTTAGCAAAGATGTTTGAAAATGAACCGATCGAAGGGATGGTCTATGTCTTCTCAAATATTGTGAATGAGGAATCAAGAGAAATTTATCTTCCAACTACATACATGTGTAGAACAATTTTTAAGAAGGAGTCACGTATAGTAAATACGATCGATGATTGTAAAATTTTTGACAATTATTTCAATTTTTTGCTCTTACTGATATATTAAAACCAAACAAATGAACAGTCTAACTTATTTGTTACGTAATTAATTTGTATTAACCTACACAAAATTATTTTTTATTTTAATTTTTGTTAAGAAGTTATGCAATAGCATTATTTTATCGATAATATAAATTTTAACATTTAATTTATGCAAACATTTAAAATTGTATTGTCATTTTTTTTAAAGATATATCATTTTATTAATATATTATTAGTTTTATCGTTTAGTATAAAATAAATTGATAAAATCTCTTTAGTTTATAAGTAATTTATTATATTATTTATTTATTTGTTTTTAATTTGATATTTTTAATTCAATTTTTTTAATTAGATGTTATTGGACTTTTAATCGAAAAAAGAGAGCATATATCATGGTTAAAAATAGGGAGAAATAACCATTACATTGTGGTTAATTTTCATGATTTGCAGTACGTGAAATTTTAATATTTCACAATCAGATTTCGCTTTGTAACAATTATTTATTCATTGCAAATTTTTTTATCTTTCTCATGATATATTATTACTTATTTCTCTTAATTTTCGATTTTATTTTGAAATGAGAAAAAAATAAGGTGCATATTATGGGATCAATTTGCAACTCAATTACTCAATTATCTACATGATCATCAAGCAACCGAATACATACTTATTCTCCAATTTGTAAAACTTAACAAATGCATTAGTAAGCATATTGGTTTAACTTTTTATTTAATATATTTGTTTATGTTATATCTATAATCATATTATATCTATTTTTATGTATATATCTTTTTAAAAAATATTCTTAGTATTAGCACGTGGTGTATTAAATAAATATTTTAAAATTAACTGTAACATGTGATAAAAATAAAAATTAAACCAAATAAATATTATAAATACAAATACAGGCACAACCCATTTAACTGAACTCCAAACACAATTACAGCAAAGAATTCTCTAACCCACCCATTTAACTACTTTACCTACTTTCATAAATCGACCTAGCAATTCTCCTCTTCCCCTGACCAGGATCATGAATCTCATCATAATTGGGGTCTAACTGTTACATGTTACAACCAAATCCACAAACAACCCTAAACCCAAATAAGTGAACAAACCTAGCGGCACTCAACGACATAGAGAATAAACCTGTCGCGCCGTCATGTGCTCGCCATCGCCGCCTACCCATCGCGCCATCACATGTTTGCCATTAGAGTAGATTAATAAAAACGATTAATAACTACATTAGAGTAGATACACTTAACACCAGATTAAGAAAAAACAAACAATACATGACATGTTACTTTTTTATTAATCAAATGATTATAATTCAAATTAATTTTAACAAAACAACTTAAAATTTTAATTTTAATTTTATCACGCATAAGTTATTACGCTTGTATGTATTAATATTTGAGTACTTTATATACAGAAATATTAAAAGATCATTAAAATTTATTTTTTATGGCTATTATTTAACCATCAACTCGATTCTTTTAATTTAATTTCTTTAGTCTAATAATTTAATAATATATTTTATCTCATATTTTTAAATATTGATAATTAATTGATAAATAAATATAATAAATTTTGATAATCATCTATTATTTTTCTTTTATATTCATGTTAATAAGATATATTTGTACTAATATATTTATGCTAAATATATTGTTAAATAAAATATACAACATACATAAATAATTTTGTTATTTAAAAAATAAAAAAAATAAACTTGCACACTGCTAGATGAAAGATTCATTTTTTTTTAATTTTCTAACAATGCTTTTCACACATAACGAGAAACTTTTTTATTCAATTTAAGAAAAACGTATCTCGCCTACTGTGAGAAGGTGGAACCCACCTCATGTTTCCACGATCGAGAATAACGCTAAAAAAAATATTCATATCCAAATCTTTTAACCTATTTTAACACTTGCATTTTGTTAATATTCAACACATGCTTTTTTTGGTATTTGTTAATTAAAAAAATCTAATATATAATTAATTAACAATATATTTTTTTATCTAAAGGTTAACAATGTTTAGAAAGTACTTTCATAAAAATTATTTATCTAAAAACTCTAAGACATTAAAAATGGTAAAAAAAAAATCTGCAAAAACAAGTATTTGCGGAAAGTATCCACAAAAAAAAAAAGTAAATGGAAATTCGCAAAATCTTCTCAGAGACAAAGATCTATCGCAAAAATAAATGGGAATAGAAACAAGAATATAAATACATGTTTCATGTGAATCGTTAAATCTTCAGAGAGATAAATTTACTATAATGTTTTAATTTATGTTAGTATTTTATTATATTAGAAACTATTTTTATGTTTTTTTAACATATATATTAAATTATATTAAATTATATTTAGATTGTATTATATTGTATTGGATTATATTATTATGTTTATTTTTTAAGTTTTTAATGAGAATATCCATAAATACTTGCGAATATTCATTTTTCTTGCAAAGGCTATTTAACAGTAATCTCTAACAGAAATAAAATAGAAATTGAAAATCTTTTTTAAACGGAGTCGAAAAAAGAAAAAGCGTACCCAACTACTACCCACCCATGATTATCCATTGCCATCCTACTGTGAGGATAATGTGACAATTCTCCAATTATGATTAAATTGGAGAATTTTGGACCAAGTCCATTAATATGTGGGTACATAGTTTAGGGCAGCATAGCTGTAGTGTTTGAGTGACTTTCTAAAATTGAAGAAATTTGCAACAAACTCGTACGGAAGGAACACATTACTTTTACGTTTTAAATCATCACAACTATTGTTATTATTGACAATTTATTTATCTTAGATATAAAAGAAATTGACATAATAAATTTAAAATAAAAGTAAAAAGAAACGTATGTCTGCCATTGTTTATATTTGTATATCATCAGTGTCTGTATACTATGACCAATTACAATATATTTCATTTTTCATTTTATTAAAAATGGCTAGAGTATGTTTGAATAGAGAATTGTTGAATTTTTTTGAGAATTTGAAATACAAAGTAATTAAATTGAACTAATATAATTGCATTAATTTTAAAACTTTTACTTTGGATACATCATAATGGCAAGATAAAAGAAACAAAAAAAGAAAGATATATTTGTATTTTTCTTTCGTGGTGGGAAAGAATTTTGAAATTCCACTTAATTAAAAGAGATTTAAATTTTCCTTTTCTTTACTAACAAAATATCTAAATGCCTTGTGAAATTTTTTAAGAATTTTAAAAATGACAAAATATCCAAACAAATCATTTTCGCAAAAGAAATTTTAAATGCAATTTTAAATACTTTATATTGGATAGGTTTTTGAAAAAAAAAAACGTATTTTTTTCATCTTTTTAAGAAAAAATATTTTTTAACAGATAAAAATTATTTTATATTTGGATACTTTTTAAAAAGAGTATTCAAGTATTAAAAACGTATTTTGCTTCTACTTTTTTTTAAATAAGGTATTGATAGTTTTTAGAAAAAAACAAATAATTTGCTTTTCTTAATAAAAGTACTACTATCAGATCGACTATACTTTATGATACAGAGTATTAGACAGTCAAAGAAAAGCAGAAACATAAGTCAAATGTGACAGAGATGAAAATATTGAGATGGATGAGTAGTCATACATGATTTTATAGAATAAAAAACGAAAATATAAGAGAAAGGGTTGGAATAGCACTTATTGTGAAAAAGATGGTAGAATCACGTCTCAGGTAATTTGTACATGTAAAAAGAAGACCAACAAAATAACTAGTCAGAAGGGTGGATAAAATAGAAGATGGATAAAGGGTGAAAGGCAGAAAAAAAAAACCTAAAAAGACCATCCATAAAGTGGTCAAACGAGATCTACATGTAAACGATCCATCTATAAACATGATACTTGATAAAACTCAATAATATCATTTAATCCATTTAGCCGAACCACCTAGTGGGACAAAACTTTGTTGATATTGTTGTTTTTCACTTAAACAAATCAATCAAAACCAACACTAAATAGATTAAGCCTGTAGCACTTTTTTTCGTGCAAGGGTTCGCTGCCGGTGTAAGTGTTAACTCGAACTTGATCCAATATTTTTATTGGACAATTTATTATTACTCCATCGAAGATGTGATTATAACCCTTTGAAGTATTATAACTCTCTCATTCCATCCAAAATCAAAACTCACATACATATATGATACATACCTTTCATAATTCAAATTCAGTCTAATGCATGCATTATTGAGATGCTTAGTCTCTATGATTTATGGTACATGTCTTTAACTTTTTCTAGCACATTCAGTGAATCATCATGACTCAAGACACTCAAAAATTAGTAGATGAGGTGATATCACTGATCCCCTTAAAGGCCAAAAGAATCTTTATTGGAATTTGATTGATGTGAGACACAAACAAGATCTAGACTCAGGTAAAAACTACTAAGATTTTATGATCCCACAAATCATGCAAACTTTAACAAAATCAATTGTAAGATCAAAGATTAACTAACCAACCATGCAAAACAAGTATAAAATACATATTGAAATACAAAATACACATTGAAAATAAATTAAATAAATATATATTTATACACAAATATTTTTGTGACTAATTTTTGAAATGTACGTAGCATTTTTGTTAACCAAAACATACTGAGAACAAAATTTCCTGATATAACTATAGGAAAGCTATAGTGCAGAACATGCAAATGTTGCAAGAAAATACTTAACTTTAAATTATAAATATCATAATATGATGATAACAACGACCGAGTCTTATCCTCTAGGAACGAATGGCTATATAGATCAAATGATATCATAATATCATATTGTAAATATATGGAATAATTAATGTACAATAGTGCAGACACTCTCAGTGGGAAGAGATCCTCTCTATTTAATTTTTACTTGACAATGTAAAGTTTGATCTCTCAATAAAATATCTCTATAAAATTAATGGTAAAATATCACACGTAATATTGTCAAGTGAAAACTAAATTAAGAGGATCTATTCCCATTTCTGGGTGAGTCTGCCTCCATGCCCAACCACAAACACATCTGCATGTTTTCTTCCTCATCTTATTCTCCTCTTTAATTACTCCCTCAACTAAGATCCCCCTTCTATCTCTAGAACTAGAAGACACCTTCTCCACTTCCCTCTCCTAAACAAAATTTGAAACTCCATTGTGTTCCATATTCCAAAACCCTTTATTACTTTGCACATGACCTGCTGTGTTTCACTTTATTTTTAACTACAGAACAACATGCTTAGTGAGACTATGGGAAGCATACCAAAACTAAAGGATGTGCCTTACTATTTAACTAATAACTAGTGGACTGCATATAGTATAAAAGCATTCTAAATTTCCAATTGAAGAAAATTAATCCAGCTCCATTATGTGATATGTGTACTGCCACGATAAAGTTCTAAGACTTCTGATCTCAAAATAAAAGAGAAAAAATAAACCAAAATAATGTAAAAAATAAAAAAACAAACACTGAACGAAACATCAAAAACTCTTAATGAAGAAACTTATATAAATCTCTAGTGTAACATTCACGGCATTTGACAAACGTCACATAATGAGGTGCCAACTTAACATAAAGACTAAACTAAACTACTTTTTCCAATTTTAAAATCAGTTATCAAACTATAAAGGATAAATCTTATTAGGCTTCAAGAATACTTGAGTAAAATAGGAAACAGAACTTAAGTATATCGCTAAAGCCAATTACTGGGGAAAGCCATACCCTAAATTTGTTTATCAATATTATATTGCTCAAGCCATGATTGCACCAAATTCAGTAGCAGTGGATCACATAATCTAGCAAATTCATCTACCACGGTTTCATTATCTTCTTTTATGATTTATGAAAGTTTCTTACTTGCAGAAACCTTGGAAGCTCAGATATATATAACAAAAATTGTAGTGTCAATGAAGTCTTTGATAAGATATAGCAGTAAGCTCACATCACATGCTCAAAATGAAGTTCATTTCTATATCAACTTAACTTCCATTAGAAAAATAGCTAAGTCTACAACATGAAAATCACAACCACACAGTACCCTAGTTCCCTTCATACTTTGGATCAGCCATAACAAAATGGTAAGCTATCACCAGTACAAAGATGAAGATGCCAAGGAAATTGGCAAAGAAACCCAGATCTTGATCATCAATCATCTGTAGCAGGAAGCAAAAACAAATTCATGTCATTACCATGGTTTTGGGCATCAAAATAGATATCTTATTCTTTTCCAACTGAAAGCACGTACAATTTGAACTGTGAATCTCTTATACTGAACACCGAATTAAGGAAAATTTTAATTAATATTGATTCCTAAAACATGATCATACGGACCCCATCGATATATCAGAATTCAGAAATTAGAATCTTCTAACCTAACAAATCAGACTAAATTATAACAAAATCAGAAAGCAAGTTGTTGCTTAGCAGTTTAAATCTACAATGCTCACGAACATTACAGTAGAATAAAATGATATTGTTTATGACATTCACATCTTCAGGCTTCAACCTAAATCATATTTGTGAAAAAATCATTCTAATTAGTGTTTCATATGATTAATTAATCAAGCAATTGGCGCTAATTCTCTAACTACACAACTCCATAACCAAAAAAAAAAATCAAGAACAAAAAATCAGCTTACAAATTTGTGGCTCTTCGTTAATAAATTCCAAAAAGCAAAAAAGAAATCAAAATTAAAATCAAAGGAAGAAACGGTAACAAGTAACAAAACCAGATCTGAAACTTAACAGAGAAGCATAAAGCCAGAATGAATATTGGGATTCGGAATCGGCAATGTCAAAGACTAAAGAGGCTGAGTTTAATTGAAAACGAAAATTGGGGATAAGGTCACAGAGAAGACGTTGAAAATGAGAGGTAACCTTAGGATGCTGCAGATGGCTTCGGTCTCACTGTGTTGTCCTTCGTCAGTGTGTGCCAAACTCTCGTACCTTCTGTTAAGTGTTAACCCCAAAAACTCAATAATACCAATTACCAAACACGGAAATAAGACGACTAAATCGCATTAGCCTCTCATATCTTTTATTTTTTAAAGGAAAAAAAATATAACACTGAAATGATGAATTGTCTTTTTTATTTAAAAAATATGTGTATTAATTTTTGAAGTGTTTGGATATAATTTGAGGGAAAAATCATTTAATTAGAAGAGATAATTTATTTGTCTTTCTTTTAAGAAGAAAAATAATTTTGCTATAATAATAATAATAATAATAATAATAATAATAATAATAATAATAATAATAATAATAATAATAATAATAATAAATTAATTAATTAAAAAAGATTACAATTTATATAAAAAATAAAAATATCAATAAAATTGTCCATAATATACTTTTGCTAATTATTTTATTATTGATATGGCTGTTATAATTTTTGTTAATTTATCTTATTTTATTATTGATATGGCTGTTATAACTCAATTAAAATGTTACTCTGTACATTATAATTCGATTTCGTGAGTTATAATTCAGTCTCGCACACCAAAACGTATATCATAACGTTCTGATATGATATTATTCTTTTTTAATACAATTAATCTCTAAAGCATAACTATTAATATCTCGCCTCGCATATAAAGGAGGTAAGACGTTTTATCAAGAAGATAACCTTTTACTCATACATTGACTGATTTAAGAATCGAAGTGTCTTTTGCAGGTACTTTTTTTCTCTGTTCTTTCTGCACCAAGACATATCTCTTCCCAGACAAGAAGCTCAGAGTTGAGACAAGAAGCTCGGAGTTAACTGTTAAGAGGACGAGTTATACCCAATCAATTCACACAAGAACAATTGACACTCACAGTGGTGTAACAACCCGAATTTTTATGCCAACACGATATTTTTCGAAAAATGTTATTCTCAGCAATTAGTTTTATTTCGATGAGTCTATTCGGAGTTTCGAAGTAAAATAAATGATAATATAATTTTATTATTATGTTACTAATTTATATTACATGCTACATGTAACACTCTACCACACAGAGCTTTACACATAGGATGTAAAACAGCGGTGGCGAAGCGCTACGACTTCTAAAAGTAAAATTTATATACATAATATAGTGAAAAAGATTTATAGCTAGGAGATTTTGAAGAAAAGTTAAAATAAAAATAAAAAAATGGTAAAACGAAAAGCGCAACACTCACGATACGTAAACGATAAATGGAAAAGATAAGAGAAGCTAATATAGATATAACCAAAAGAGAGTTCCAAGGTACAAATATCAAGCTCAAGATTCGGCTCGCAAAGATAAACCAGTTTGATCACATAAGCATATAACATATATATAAGAGAATCCAAAATAAGCCCAAAATACAGAGTTACAGAACCTATTTCTCCAAAATAACCTCTAAGAGGAAGTTAATACATTAAATACATAAGCAGTGGAGATAAAAGTATCTACATATGTACATATATCTCAAATAAAGCCCCAAAGACAAGGATGTCTGCTATCAGAAGCTTCCAGTATGCGTCAGTGAGGTGCCTCACATTTTGCATCTGAAAACCACAAAATATGTATGGGATGAGAATCGGAGGTTCTCAGCATGGTAACAGTAACCACATAACTAACATATAAGGATCCGGGAAAGCCAAAGGCAATCCTAGAACTTCCGACAATAGATTTAAACTTAAAACTAACATTTTAAACTATAAACAGGGTAAGGTATCTAAGGCTTCTTGGTTCCATCTCAAATCCTAACTTAACCCCTAAGCCCATCATCCATTTTTCCAATCCTCCGAAACACCGATGCACATACAAAAAAAGTAGACAAGGCAAGCACAAATAAATATGCAAATATAGCAAATATAGCAAATATAACAAATAAGCATAGATATTCAAGTAAGCAAACCCAAGTAGTGCAAAACCAAACAAGTCACATAAATGCATATGATGCATGCCTTTCCTACTGGACGTGAGCTCACGTGTCGGTTACTTTGCCAGAACCCGACACATCCGGTAGCTAACGCAAATATTGTCCTCTTAAAAATCGGTGGGTGGTACACCACCACGAACCCTACCTGGTGGGCAGTATACCACCACGAATACCACTATTGCGAGCGGTACACCACCATGAACCTCGTAAGATCTTCAATTGGAAAAACAACACACACATGTGGCCGGTAAACCACCATGAACCCCATAAAGCATTTCCATTTAAAAACATGTGGGAGGTAAACAACCACGAACCCGACAAAGCATTCACTTTTAAAAACATGTGGACGGTACACCACCACGAACCCCACATACTTCTCGACACTGGCAAGCGGTAAACCACCACGAACCTTGCCAGGTCAAAGTCAAACAATTTTGTTTTCAAATTCATTATACCTTATTCATTCATATTCGTTCATAATCATTCAAAATTATTCACTAAGACCAAATTCATTATATACATATCACATTTACACACTTTTCATTCCTAATTCATCACCTCGCAAACTTTCTTCATCTCCAAGTTACTACTCCTTCCTACCTTCTACTCACAACTCAATATACAACTAAGGTTTAGGGGCAAAAAGAGTGAAAATATAAGTTTAAAGGTTTAAAATTACGTTTTAAAACACAAGATTTATGTTTGATGAAACAGGGGCCACGCGTACGCATACGTGCCAGACAGAGATGACTCTTCACGTATGCAAAATAGTCAAAAGTGGTTAAGTCTGCAGAATTTCAGCTTTATATACCGAACTTTCGACGCGCATAACTTTTTCGTTTTAAAATATTTTTCATTCGTTCTTTGAACGGCGTAAACTTCATGGATCCAATTTTCATATGAAATAACTTTGAAACAATTTGGGGGTCCGAAAGCCGAGTTATACCTCGTTGAAGTTCGACCAAAAATCAACTTTTCACAAAATTTTCACAAGATTTCTAAACCTAAATTTTCACAACACTTCAATTCCATCCCATTTTAAACTTACCAAACCACATCAACTCAAGCCCCAACATTACTCAATACACTAATTTTACAAGTATGGTCACTTTCACATAATAATTCATTCTCAACAACAATATAATCCATACCAACAACTTACATATATATACATCATCAACACCATCAACTTTTTCATACCAAATGACAACCACTTAGCCAATACACATTCAATTCAACACAATATACTACAAAATACATCACCATTATCATAACCAAGTCCAATATACATCACCATTAATATCATTATCATAACATCATAATTATCATTGTTCAACACACACTCAAGGTTAGTTCTCAACATTCACATCTTCCAATCCCAACAATCAAAATTATGCAATACAAATCATGAATACCATCATTCCTCACCCAAGTTCAAGATACTCAACATTTACTTTAAGGTCATTAACCAGTAATCATACACACATGCTTCAACCTATCTTATGGTTATCTAGCCTATATTTTCACAAGACATTACATTTTAGTTATGAGAAACCGAAACCATACCTTGGTCGATTCCCCGATAAACCCAGAACACCACGATTAGCACCATTCCGCAAAGACCCGAGTTTTCAAAGTCACACTAAATGGATCCCTAGCTCCCCAAAGTACAGCGTCAAGTCTCCAACACCACCAATGACCACTAACATGCCCCAAAACAACCCACAACTTAATCTAATAAAAATAATCATCACTAAATCAATATAGATTCCACTTAATCATAGATTTCACAAAGGTTTGGGGCCTTACCTTTCTCAAGCATCAATGGAGCAAAACCAAATGATTTTCTCAAGTTAGTTCAAGCCTATAACATTAAAGGATCAAGAATCTCAACACCCACACATTGAATTTTCAAAATTGGAGGGAGAAAATTTGAAACTAAAAATGAAAGCTCCTTACCAAAGCTTTTAGGAATGTGTAACTTCCACCTTTAAACTATCTAAGCCCTCTCATTTCTTATTTGCATAACTTGTCTATTAGCTTTGCACAGTTATAATCTCAACTCGAATTCGCCTAATCTTTTCTTTGTTGTCTCGGCTTTCAACTTGGGACTTAGAATACTTACTTCTCATCTTTTAACATGCCAGATATTCAGTCACACGCGCCGCCATGTCATTCATCATTTCGGACCACTCAAACATACCTTATTAAAATCGTGATACATCTTAGTAATTTTCGGATGAATCGAAATCCGCTCTTGATAGCTCCAGATAATGGTTTACATCTCCATTTCCGGCATTCGGCGTACTAATCTTTTCTTGTACTTCTGAATCCGTTTCCTCATTCCTTCAAGCTTTCTTCTTTGTCTTCCTCGATCTCTTCTTGATTCCCTTTTGTTTACCAGACTTTAACATCCTTGGTAGTTCCTAATCCTCTTACTGTGCTTCCAAACTCTCTCGACCTTACAATTTTTTGAAATTCTCAATCGATTCGATCTAATACCTCCAACTATTACCTCAATGCCTTACTTTAGACTACGAACTTACTTAACATTTACTTCTTTTTAATTGTCCTTCATATCATACTCGGAGACTTTCTGCTGAGAGCATTCATCACCACACAACGACATTTCCTCCACGTGCCCCCAGAGTCCTTCGATAATACTTCGCAGTATTTTCGAATGGTTCGCTAGGTTCAAGTATCACGAATGCTAGCTTTAAGGTTGATCTTCTTCTTGAGGTTCAAAGGATTCCTTTTGTATTTAGGTGTCTATATACACGGTGTATCCTAGCGCATCAACTTAATCTTGGGCAATATAATTGGTAAGAACTAAGGCTCCAAATTCCTCTTGATGTTGCATACTTACACTCCTCATCTCCCACGTCCCGAATTCTTACTTTAAGGAACTAGCGTCATGATGATTATATCAAGGAATTGTACGAGGTATTAACTAAGTTTGAGTTGATTTCGAAAAGGATTTTAAGTTTAAAAGTGATCAAACAACACAACGATATTTACTAGAAAGCAGAAGAATGTATTGTGGGGTGATCAAACCTAGTAAGGTTACGAAGGAGAGCACGACACTTCCAATAAATTTTCAGAATTCATGGATCATTTGTTCATATCGCAACAAGGTCAAACTCACCGCAGAAGGGATAAATTCATGTGCGTTAGGAGTGGAGTTCAGAGAATGATCAAACCATCGTTTAGGAATAAATCCGAGATAGCACCCTGACACAACTTCTAAAAGAAAGGATGCATTGAGTCACAAAGATTTATTGACATAAAGCATGTTGTAAAAATTTGATTTGAACATTTGAAACAATCCAATGATACGTGGTACGTTGGTAGCCCGTACAAACCATCCAGCGGCACGGAAAAGGAATTTCAAGTTTAACCGCTATCAGTTAAGAAATTAGTATATGCAAATTCAAGTCATCGCTAAAGCCTGGAACCTTTAACTCGAAGTCCTCATATCCGTTATAGACTAAAACTAATTGCGGCATCCCAATATTATATTAAGCAATTAAATTTAGATTAACAATTTTGTGATAACATTTGCCTGGTGACTATGCCTGATCAGCGTGCTGAGTCCTCCTGTCGGAACAATCCCTAGAGATATGACCTGGCATCCCGCACTTGTAACACAGGCCTAAACCCTTTCGGCACGGCCTATTTGGGTGGAAACTTTTGCATCTTTGGGACCTCATATCCTCTGAGTAATTAGTTACTTGCTGCCCTCTATCATTCTTTCGATGGCTACCACCTTTCTTAAACTTTTGGCCCCTCGGTGCAAAGTTTCTGCCCTGATCTCTCCTAACAAATGCTTGATGGTTATCCTTATCCAAAGGTGCCTTTCTCACACAATTCTCAACAACTCGGCTCTTGTTTACCAATTTAGAGAAAGTTCGAATCTCCATAGGCTCAACTGAGCTTAGAATGTCACTCTGGAGTCCTCTTTCATATTTGATACATTTCCATTCCTTAAAGTCTCTTGGAGCACATTGACAGAATCGGGAAAATTGGCACAGTTCTTCAAATTTATTTGTGTACTCCGCAACAGACATTTGACCCTATTTTAACTACAGTAGCTCAAGCTTCTTAGCATTTCTAATTGAATTATGAAAGTATTTTCTATATAACTCAGTCCAAAACACACACCAAGCTATCACAGTGCTATCTGGTTGTAGAATATATCGTATTCCCTATCACCAATGTTGGGCTTCATCCAGTAATTGGTAGGCTGCGAACTCCACCCATTGTTCCTCGGGAACCTGCTGAGTTTATAAAGCCTGCTCCATTGTTTGGAGCTAGTTATCAGCTTCAGTAGGATTTATGGTCCCTCTGAAGGTCGGGGGATGCACCTTCAGAAAAGTGGCTAATGTCATCGGCCCATCATTCCTGTTTTTGCCATTTCCATTATTAGCTTGATTTCCTAAGGCAGCAGCTGTGGCCTGCATAGTCGCAGCCATGTTCTTCAGGGCAGCCATGAAGTTTGCAGGGTTGTTCGCATTTGTTTCGTGTTCCTCATTTTGATTCCTATTTCCCCTTGCCCGCGACACCATCCACGAGTCACTGTCTGGTTTTGTTCACCCCAAACAAGTGATATCAAGGTGATCAGTCTCAATATTGCAAGTCTAGCGCTTCAAAGTTCCGAATACAAGCTCATGAACCTTATGCTATATTTATCAATTAGATATCCTAAATAGCATGTAAACACAACTTAGAGTATGCTCAGAAGCATATCAGTCCGTCCCTCAGTCTCTACAGGAACGAACTGCTCTGATACCATAATGTAACACCCTACCACACAGAGCTTTACACATAGGATGTAAAACAGAGGTGGCGAGGCGCTATGACTTCTAAAAGTAAAATTTATATACATAATATAGTGAAAAAGATTTATAACTATGAGTCTTTTCTTGTTAAAAAAATGAAAAAAGGTAAAACAAAAAGAGCAACACTCACGATACATAAACGATAAACGGAAAAGATAAGAAAAGCTAATATAGATATAACCGAAAGAGAGTTTCAAGGTACAAATACGAAGCTCAAGACCCGACTTGCGAAGATAAACCGGCTTGAGCACATAAGTATATAACATATATATAAGAGAACCCAAAATAAGCCCAAAATACAGAGTTACAGAACCTATTTCTCCAAAATAACCTCTAAGAGGAAGTTAATACACCAAATACATAAGCAGTAGAGATAAAAGTATCTACATATATACATATATCTAATATAAAATCCCAAAGACAAGGATCTCCGCTATCAGAAGCATCCAGTATGCCTCAGCGAGATGCATCACGTCTTGCATATGAAAACCACAAAATACATCACCATTATCATATCCAAGTCCAATATACATCACCATCAATATCATTATCATAACATCATAATTATCATTGTTCAACACACACTCAAGGTTAGTTCTCAACATTCATATCTTCCAATCCTAACAATCAAAATCATGCAACACAAATCATGAATACCATCATTCCTCACCCAAGTTCAAGATACTCAACATTTATTTTAAGGTCACTAACCACTAATCATACATACATGCTTCAACCTATCTTATGGTTATCTAGCCTATGTTTTCACAATCCATTACATTTTAATTACGAGAAATCGAAACCATACTTTAGCCGATTTCCTGATAAACCCGAAACTACATGATTAGCACCGTTCTGCAAAGATCTAGGCTTTCAAGGTCACACCAAATAGATCCCCAGCTTCCCAAAGTGCAACGTCAAGTCTCCAACACCACCAATGACCACTAACATGCCCCAAAACAACCCACAACTCAATCAAATACAAACAATCATCAGTAAATCAATATAGATTCCACTTAATCACAGATTTCACAAGGGTTTAGGGGGTCCTTACTTTTCTCAAGCATCAATGGAGCAAAACCCAATGATTTTCTCAAGTTAGTTCAAGCCTATAACATCAAAGGATAAAAAATCTCAACACCCACACATTGAATTTTTGAAATTGGAAGGAGGAAATTCGAAACTGAAAATGAAAGCTCTTTACCAAATTACTTACTAGGTTTTGTAAAAAATTCAGAGACGAATACGTGGCCGCTGACGGCTCGTTAATCGAAGCTTCGAATAAAAAGTTATTAAGAATTGAAATTTGTTAGCAAGGGTTTGTGGTTCTCCCCCTTGTTTTTCCCCATAGCAGCGTGAATCCTAGTGATTTGGAGCAAGTAGGGATGTTCGCGGTGCGGTTTGGTTCGGTTTATGAGAAAAAAGTCATCCTATCCAATCGTTTAATTAAACTGCGGTTCGGTTTGGTTTGATTTTTTTATCAAAGCCATCCGAACCAAACCAAACCAATTAAAATCGGTTTGATTTGGTTTAGTTTGTTCGGTTTTTTTAACTAATTCAAAAAAATACTACCATACTATTTCACAATGTTATAATATTGAAATCAACAAACACAAATACACAATAGCTATCAAAGTCTTGATCAAATGAAATTTAATGAAAAAAGGAATTCAAATACGACAATTAAAGAAGTTTAAAAGTTTAATAGTCAACACAACTGAAAATAAATATTATTTTCAACAAAAGATAGCCAAGTGATGGTGTTTTCTCCAACATAACAGCTAAACTTCTTTTTGCAAACCAACCTAAAATAAAAAAGCAGTTACATAATAAAAACAATAGTAATAATAACAATATAGCACTAGTAGAAAAGCATTCTAATCTAGTTATACATTCTAATAAAGATGCAAACCAATAATAAAAATGCAGAATATGATCCTACAGTTTTATAACTTTTCCTATATCTATATCTATATCTGCATTGTTGTTATAGTTCTCAGAGTAAACTTTATTCAGATTTAATATTTCACAAATATTTAAGTATTGTTAATCTTACACCAAGGTTGAATTTTAGGAGAGATTAACAATTTGATTTGTTTGTAGTTCTAGCTAGTCTCATTATTGTATTGTAAACGATAAGTCAACATTCAAACAAAATGTAATTACTAAATTGGAAACCAACCTTGAACAAATACATTAGGAATGGAAAAATAAAGTACTTCGGGTGAGAAAATTGTAAAACAAAATTGTCAAAAGAAACCACACACTGATAGTTAAAAGAATAGAAAACTATGTCTGCAATTCCAGGTAATCAGGTTTGTTACTGCTTAATTACCCTTCTCTAAGTGATCCCTATATTTTACTGATGAATCCAATAGCCTCAAAATGACAAGCACAGAAAACAAATCAACTCAACTCACATGAACAGGTTGGGTCTGGTTGCTTTGTAAGTTGTCTTCAGCTTCTAGTGTACTATGGATTACTAGTTTCATCTTTAGTAAAGTGATCCCATAAACACTGAATAAAACAACAACCGGCATCCAGCAACAATGAAATCAATGAATCAATAACAAGTAAAACAATAAAACAAACAAAATAATAAATTTTCCTAAACAATGAAAAACTCCCTAAACTGTGAACACTGAACCAGCAATAAAACAAAACCCAGCATTCAGCAACAATGAAATCAATGAATCAATAACAAGTAAAACAATAAAACAAATAAAACAATAATTTTTCCTATACTGATCCAGCAATAAAACAACAACCAGCAATAATGAATCAATGAATAATGATGATTGAATAGAAATTACTCAAATTACTTAATTACATATCTGACTCAAAGGCTTAGGCTCCATATCTCTCTTGAATCAGAGGCTGGGTAGCTCGGTGGTCGGTGTTGTCTGTGCTGTGTTGTGGTTGGCTAGAAACGCCGCTGGAAACTGGGAAGAAGGCTTCGGCATTATTGGAAAGAACGCTGCTGAGTCCGTGCTCGCTATCGCTAGGAAGAAGGCTTCAGCGCTGTTGGGTCGGTGCTCGCCGAGAAGAGCACTGCTGGGAAGAGTGTTGCTGAGTCGGCGTTGCTGGGAAGAGTGCTACTGGTCAGTGCTTGCTGGAAAGAAGGCTTCGGCAGACTCCAGTGCAGAGAGCAAGAGTGCAAGACTGAGAGAAGAGAGTAGCTAGAGGCCTAGATCTAGGTTTACGTTTGGGGGTCGGGGTGGGGGTTAGGTCACGAATTTCAAGTGAGTTAGGAGAGGAGAATCACGTTTGGAGGTGGGGGTGGGGTGGTGGAGTTTGGTTTTTTAGGGTTTTTAATATACCAGTTCGGTTCGGTTAGGATTTTCATTGTCAGAACTGAAAATTGAACCTAACCACAATAAAAACAGCAAAACATGTTTTTGTTCGATTTTTCGGTTTTCAATTTGTTCGGTTTTTTATTTTTTCGGTTCAGTTGATTGGTTTAGATCAGTCCAGATCGGTTTTGAACACCCCTAGAAGCAAGGAGGCTGAAGCCCTTTATGTTTTTAATGGATTGGGTTGGGCCATGGGCCCAATATGGGCCCAGTTTGTTCAGTTTGGCCTGTTCAGTCCAATCTTTGGCTAAATTCTTTAAAATTAGTGTCAAAATTCTTAATTTAATTAGATCTATCTCTTTAAACTGTAAAATTTCATTTTCTAATTTCTTTTAGTAATAATTAATTTTTTGGCTAATTATTTACTAATTTTACAGGTTTTTCACTATAATTATAATAGAGCCTAGATATTAATATTATTATTATTATTATCAAGTCCGATATTTGCCGATATAAGTGATTATCAATATTTTCAGATGAGCTTAGAGTTGCTAATACTTAATCAAATATCTTTCATCCTTAAGTTACTAATGTCTTTTCTATTAGTAACTCATATATATTTAACCCTATATATATTATTACTTGTGTTTTAATATATTCAGTTTTTATAATTATTCATTTAAAATATTTATAACTTGAACTGCTGACTCAGTAGCTCAAGAACTTGACACCTAGCCACTAAATTACCATTAATTATTACCATTACCTTAGTTCCATTCTCATTGGCCCAAGCCATTAAGAGAAGAAAGGAAAAGAAATTGGCCGAAGCCATTAAGGGAACAAAAAAAATGAAAATGCGGCTTATATGCATATATATGATGCATGCGCATCATTGGTTATTTTTAGTTGTTATTTTAGTTAGCTTTTAGTTTGTTTTTATGTAACTTTAATAAATAAACAAGTGATTGCATGAAATATCTCTACATGTAATGAATCATCAAGCATGAGTTGAAATTGTAGCTATTTCATGAATATGCAAGGCGAATATGATGCAATAGATAACACTAAGTGAAGTGTGATTATGAGCATTATTATTACACTTAGTATGTTAAGTCATCTTGTATATTACTTTGATACACTATGTTTAATGCTTGATAGGAAATGAGAAAAGCATGCAAAGCACTTGGAGTAGAGCAAGCCAACAGGAGGCTGGAAGTTTTGAGAGATGTGTGTACGCACAAGTACTGAAGATTCAAGGAGTGTGCGTATGCACAAACCTGTGTATACATGATAAACCACTATTTTACGGTTTATATTGTGTTTAATTGAGTGATTTTTATCAAATTCTTGTCCACTTATTCATATGATTTGTATGAGTTTACAATTCCTTCCTAGTTTAGTTCTATGGTTAAAAACTTGCTTCCTAGAGATCTTTTAATTACGTATTTTAATTTCTCTTTATACCATTCGATGCCGTGATTTGTGTGATTAAGTGTTTCAGACTTCATAGGGCAGGAATGGCTTAGAGAATGGAGAGAAAGCTTACAAAAAGGGAAGGAGCACAAGAAATAAAGGAGACAACCAGCGAACAGCGACACACACGCATGGCTGATGCGTGCGCGCGATTTGGACAAAATCACAGCGACGAGCACGCATGCTGGACGTGTACACATGGATTGGAGTTCGCGCAAATGACGCGAGCGCATGCGTGGAGAGGAAAATTGCTGAATGACGCGTACTTGTGACCGGCGCGTACGCGTGACATGCGCGATCTGCAGAAATTAATACGCACAGGAACACAACTCTGGAAAAAATATATGGGCGTTGGTAATGTCCAGTTAAAGGGGTGTTACCTCACAATGACACCCAAAGCATTCCTGGAAGCAATTTATGGGTGTTGGCAACACCCACCTCAACCAGCGTTATTGTGCAACAACGCCTGGAGCTGAAGGTTTCGGGAAGTGTGTGTACACACACCTGTGCCTATGCACAAGTACGACAGATTTCAAAGAGTGTGCGTACGCACAGGTCCACAAGCAACAACGCCCACAAAAGGGGCGTTATCTTCAAGTAACGCCAACCTGGCGTTGGCAACGCCAAGAATAACTGGTGTTCTTCTGAAAACATACCTGTGACACTTGATATTGGAATTTTTGAGAAGTGTGCATACGCACACAGAAATACTTATTTGCAAAAATAAAATGGGCGTTGGCAACGCCCAGCACAGGGGGCGTTATCCCCAAACAACGCCAACTGGGCATTGGCAACGCCACTTAAAGGGAGCGTGTTGCAAGGTGACGCCAAGACACCCCTGGAGTGCATATTGAGCCACTTCTCTCACCCAAGTCCATCTCAAAATTCATGCAAGCAAGCCCATAATTGTCAACAAATCAAGGCCACAAGAAGCATCTAAAAGTAGTTGATTTTCATTTAATTGTAATTTATTTTCAATTTCATTTGATTTTATAATTTAGGATAGCCTATAAATAGGCCCTAGTTTCACCATATATAGGGTACACGATCTTGGACACACACCACTGGGAGGGGGTCTTCGGACCCCTCTCTTCACACACTTCTCTTCTCTTCCATTTTCTTCCATACCACTCTTGTAAATATTTAATTATGAATTTTTAATTCTCTACATTTGGAAAAGGAGCTCTGTTTGCATTTTGAATGACTTGATATTTATTTTCTTCTCTTCTCTCTTGATTCTATCTTTGTTTATCTAAGAGAGAGTTTTCGTTCTTCAAAGATTCAATTCAATCAGAAGAGAAATTGGATTTATTAGAATTCTATGTAAACCTTGGAAAAGGAATCATATGAATTCAGTTTGAAGCTCTCTTCTCACAATGAATTTGATTTTGATTTGGAGTTGATATTATGACATGTAATCACTCTGAAATTGAGATCTTAGGAGTTGTGTGGCATGGGATTAGAAATTATGCTTAATCTCTTTTCATGAGTACTGGATCAAGGAATTGGTATTTGATCATCATTTGAGAAATTGAGTAGCCAAGGAATTGGAGCTTAATTACATACGATCCACTATAGATCTAAACATTGCATGAACAAGAGAAGAAGTTGAGAATCATTGATTCAGGAGAAATTAGCATCTCCAATCTCTAATGTCTTATCTTTAATTTTTAGTAGTTTATATTTCCTGTACTTTAGATTTCTTGCAATTTAACTTTCCAGCACTTTATTTTCTTGTACTTTATTTTCATGTCATTTACTTTCTAGTCACTTTATTACTTTTTTTTTAATTTCATGTCATTTATAGTTCTTATTGCTCATTACCCAATTATGATTGTCTAACTAGAAAAATCAATTAACTATTGATTGCATAATCCTTTAATCCTCGTGACATTGACCTCACTCAAGTGAGTTTTATTACTTAATACGATCTGGTATACTTGCTAGTGGAATATTGTTCTCATAATTTTTGTATCAATATACATATATATAATCATGACACATGCTGATGCCAAGACATCTTAGGCTAGTTTTACTAGCCTTTTTCTTTGTTTTCATTAGGTTTTATGTACTTTCTTGAGTTATAAGTAAGCCATTTGGGTAGAAATACATGTATGCCTATATTCCTTCAACCATGAGTAATTTAATACAATTTCATGAGGTTTTATGCTACGATTACTTATATGCTGAGAATAATAAGAAGTCTCATGATTTTAGCATAGTTTTGATACATTTGTTGGTTGATGATAGGTGAAGAAAGGCATGGAGGAAGGTTGAAGAAAAAAGCATGCAGAGGATGGAGACTTGGAGAAGAGAAACAGAACACAAACTGGCTGAAGCTTACGTTTGACATCGCGTTGGGGGTCCAACGTTAACCTTAACGTAGTGAGAAAATGATCAATTCTGGGGCCAAAGGATTTTTGAGGTGCGCGTACGCGTACATGTCGCGTACGCGCAAAAACAGCAAATTTTGGCATCTGCGTAGAAGCGTACAGCACACGTACGCGTAAACGCGTATTTTTGGCTCATGTGAGCGTACGCGCAACAACTGAACGTTGGAGGCTTAACATTTCCTCAAACGTTACCTCCAACGCTCACGACGCTCAGCCCAGAATTGAAATTGTAAAATTTAGAATCGACACGCACGCGTCAATGCCGCGTACGCGTGAATGGGAAAAACATCAATGCACGCGCAAGCGCACGGTGCGCGTACGCGTGGATGAGCACTTTCGGCATTGTGTGCGGAAGCGCATAGTACGCGTACGCGTGGATCGGCAAATGTTGTCCCTCTAACGTTGAGTCAAACGCCAATGACAGCAGCAGTTTCCTTTTTGCTGGTCTGTTCGAAGCGGCGTTTGAGTCAATGTTGACCCTCAAATGTTGACTCAAACTTGAAGCACCAGTATTCAAACTTTGCTTAGATCTCTTCTTAAAACCAAAAGCCAATCCTTCAAATCCAAAGCAAACAAAGCCCATTATCATCACTCAAAGGCATAAGAAACAATTAGATTAGGAATTTTATTTTATTTGTAATTTGTCTTCAATTTCATTTTCATTTGTCATTTTTGTAAAAGCCTATAAAAAGGCATCTGTTCCATTTTAGAAAAAAGGCTAGCTCTAATAGAGAGCAGTAGGAGTAGTAGTAGAATAGAGAGCTTTCTTTTAATTTTTCTTGTTGAATTTGAGAATTGGAAGTCAGATTTGAGTTTCTTTTCTGTTTCATTTTCCTTCCTTAGCAATTTCTTTTCTGTTTTGTTAAGAGAACAATTGAGATTTAAGTTTTCATTCCATTTTGAATGCACTTCTACATTTCTGTTCTGGTACTGAATTGATCTGTTTATGAATTTCTTCATCTGAGGGCTCTTTAATTTACTGCACTTCACATTCTTCAATTATATACCTTTTACGTTTCATGTAATTTAATTCCTCTGCAATTGTTCTAAGTTCTACTTACTACTTCTTTAATTTCCTTGCTCCCAAATCCCTTTACCTTTGATGCATTTTACTTTTCTTGCTCTTTAAACTTATGCCAATTTAAGCTTCTGTCCAATTTACATTCTGCTATTTACAATTCACTGCAATTTACTTTCTGTTGCTCAATTTCACCCAATTCATAAATGTTAGCTTGACTAGACTAATCACCCACTAAAGTTGCTTGATCCATCAATCCCTGTGGGATCGACCTCACTCTTGTGAGTTATTACTACTTGATGCGACTCAATATACTTGCCGGTGAGTTTTGTGTTGGAATTCTAATTTCCAACCCATCAAGTTTTTGGCACCGTTGCTGGAGATTGATTTAGATCAACAATGATTAAGTGGGTGAGAAGTCTAGATCAAGCATTTTGTTCTTTTAATTTTTTGTTGAAACCAAGGTGTTTGTGTTTTTACCTCACTAAGCAAATTCTCATCTAAGACATGACTTTCAATTGCTTTAGTGAATGTGTTTTACAAAATTTAAATGGAGTTCAACTCATCTTATGATCAAACAAATTTTATGGGATATTACCCACCATCACCAATCTCTAATGGTGGCTGGAAATATCACCAAGAAAATAGAAATTCTGAGCACTCCAATCCATGGAGATTTGCTTCAGAAACACAAGATGAGCAAGAGAATCATATGGGATACCAACCACCACCATAAAATGATTCATATCATTATCCTCATGGTGGATGGGAGTATCAACAAGGAATGAGGAAGTATGAACAATCAAGTGAAATGAAATATTTCCCAGAGCCACAAAGTGACTCATATTGTGATGGCACGTACACAAATGATGGCTAGGAAGGGAAATACAATGATTCACATTCTAATTATTCAAGGACATTATCACTTGATTGTGCTGCCAGAGCATACTTGGAAGATTGTTCATCACTTGATTATGCATCAACACAAAGTTTCCTCCAAGATCCATACAACTCATCCTACCAACCACAAAATTCATCCCACAACTCAAAAACTCGTTCCACATCCCTCAACACAACTTCACCACAACACATCCATGTCACCAAAATTTCTCTCAACCTTCATCTCTTGAACTAGCAGTTGAGGATTACCTTCAATGGTCTAAAGAACCCTTGGAAAGCCGAAGCCAAGTCATTAAAATACAAGGACAACTCTTGGAAAGACACAAACAATCCTCCTAGAAAGAAATCCTCTTCAAGAAGATTAATAGGCCGTTAGAGCAAAGGAGGACACATTCAGGATTGCCAAATGGTAAGGATGAAGAATAAACTGTGAGTGAAGAAGAGGAAGAAGAGGCCATTGTATTAAGTGAAATTTTAATGAAGGAGGAGGTGGTGGAGGCAATTGACCTTGAGGCTGTATATTCACAAAAGCTAATTGAAGTGACAATATAACATAAAGATTCCCTCCCAAAGGACTTAATGGAAAGTCGTAAAGAAGGAATAGAGGAAGATAATCAAGAGAAGTCACACTCAATTGAAGCAGAGAAGTGCATAGAGGAAGAGCTCAGGGAATCACCAATTCAAAAGGCTCTGGATGAAGATAAAACTCCAATAATCACACAGCAACCAAATCTTGAATCCAAAGAAGTGAAGGCATCTAACAAGAGCACCACTCCTGTCCCAGATCCAGCAAGCAAGATCAATCAAGCCATTTACAAAAGGAAGCTTGCTGAGAGGAGACCAAGACAGGGGGCAATAGCTGAATCTTCTCTCCCCTTGAAGTCATTCTTCTTAACAAACTGGAAAAAGAGGAAGAAAGTGAAGAACAACATGTCAAGCTAATGACACTAAAAGAGTGCTTGTTGGGAGGTAACCCAACCTTAGGTAACATTTCATTCCTTTGCTTTGTTTAAATTTCAATAAATTGGCATATGATTACATTCTAAGTTTGGTGTTTCCCTGCAACAATTTGTTTTCAATCTTACTGGATAATTGCATCAAATTAAAATTGAAAGTGTCATACTAAGCTTCTAAGTTTGGTGTGCCACTTAATTCTCTATGCAAGAATCCAGCAGCACCACTTGTCTGCATAACCATAATGCCTTTGTAGTGTTATTTATCTTTTGGTTTGACAATTTTTTCTTTGTTGTTCTCTTTATTTTAGTCATTTCTTTGCTTTTAAAGCTTTTATTTATTTTTCTTTTTAATTATTTTTTTTGTTAATACATCATCAATAGATCTTTATTCATGACAGATTCTTCACTTGGTGATTGTATTTAACAAATAACCTTAGTCTTAGTTCAAATAAAATGGACATATGACTGCATTCTAAGTTTAGTGTTACTATGCAACAAAATTTGATTCCAATATCTACTAGATACTTGCATCAATTCCAAGTGAAAGTGTCACACTAAGTTTGGTGTGCCACTTATTCTTTATGCAATGTATCATGCACACCCTCTTATGTTTGCAATCACAATGTCTCTGTTTCCTATGCCTTGATTGTTATCTTTAATTCTGCTTGCTTAAAACACATGTGTTACTAACATTTCATTGTGTAAGACATTCATGATCCATGTTAGCCCTATAGCCATCGTTCTAATTGTTGCTTGAGGATAAGCAAGCATTCTGAGTTTGGCAAGGGAAGAGGAAGAATGGGAGGAAAATGACAACAGTATAGAAGATAAATTACTGGTGCGCGAAATTGTGATCACTAAAACTTCGCACAACTAACCAGCAAGTGCACTGGGTCGTCCAAGTAATACCTTACGCGAGTAAGGGTCGATCCCACGGAGATTGTTGGTATGAAGCAAGCTATGGTCACCTTGTAGATCTCAGTCAGGCAGACTCAAATGGGTATAGTGATAAACGAATAAAGCATAAAGATAAAGATAGAGATACTTATGTATATCATTGGTGAGAGCTTCAGATAAGCGAATGAAGATGCCTTCCCTTCCGTCTCTCTGCTTTCTTACTGTCTTCATCCAATCCTTCTTACTCCTTTCCATGGCAAGCTCATGTAGGGTTTCACCGTTGTCAGTGGCTACCTCCCATCCTCTCAGTGAAAATGTTCCCATGCTCTGTCACAGCATATGGCTAATCAGCTGTCGGTTCTCGGTCAGGCCGGAATAAAATCCATCGATCCTTTTGCGTCTGTCACTAACGCCCCGCCTGCTAGGAGTTTGAAGCACGTCACAGTCATTTAATCATTGAATCCTACTCAGAATACCACAGACAAGTTTAGACCTTCCGGATTCTCTTGAATGCCGCCATCAGTTCTCGCCTATACCACGAAGACTCTGATCTCACGGAATGGCTGGCTCGTTTGTCAGGCGAGCACTCGGTTGTCAGGCGACCAACCATGCATCGTGTATCAGGAATCCAAGAGATAAACACTAGAGCCTTGGATGCTTGTAGAACAAAAGTGGTTGTCAGTCACCTTGTTCATGAGTGAGAATGATGATGAGTGTCACGGATCATCACATTCATCAAGTTGAAGAACAAGTGATATCTTGGACAAAGAACAAGCGGAATTGAATAGAAGAACAATAGTAATTGCATTAATACTCGAGGTACAGCAGAGCTCCACACCTTAATCTATGGTGTGTAGAAACTCCACCGTTGAAAATACATAAGAACAAAAGTGATAATTGGTTTTGGCCCCAGAGAGGGAACCAGAAGAACCAAGATCTGATCTAAGAACTAGATGTCCGAAGATGAAAATACAATAGTAAAAGGTCCTACTTATAGAAAACTAGTAGCCTAAGGTGTACAAAGATGAGTAAATGACATAAAAATCCACTTCCGGGCCCACTTGGTGTGTGCTTGGGCTGAGCAAATGAAGCATTTTCGTGTAGAGACTCTCCTTGGAGTTAAACGCCAGCTTTTATGCCAGTTTGGGCGTTTAACTCCCATTTAGGTGCCAGTTCCGGCGTTTAACGCTGGAATTTCTTGAGGTGACTTTGAACGCCAGTTTGGGCCATCAAATCTTGGGCAAAGTATGGACTATCATATATTGCTGGAAAGCCCAGGATATCTACTTTCGAACGCCGTTGAGAGCGCGCCAATTGGGCTTCTGTAGCTCCAGAAAATCCACTTCGAGTGCAGGGAGGTCAGAATCCAACAGCATCTGCAGTCCTTTTCAGTCTCTGGATCAGATTTTTGCTCAGATCCCTCAATTTCAGCCAGAAAATACCTGAAATCACAGAAAAACACACAAACTCATAGTAAAGTCCAGAAAAGTGAATTTTAACTAAAAACTAATAAAAATATAATAAAAACTAACTAAAAGATACTAAAAACATACTAAAAACAATGCCAAAAAGCGTACAAATTATCCGCTCATCACAACACCAAACTTAAATTGTTGCTTGTCCCCAAGCAACTGAAAATCAAATAAGATAAAAAGAAGAGAATATACTATAGACTCCAAATTATCAATGAAACTTAGCTCCAAATTAGATGAGCGGGACTAGTAGCTTTTTGCCTCCAAACAGTTTTGGCATCTCACTTTATCCTTTGATATTCAGAATGATTGGCTTCTTTAGGAACTCAGAATCCAGATAGTGTTATTGACTCTCCTAGTTAAGTATGATGATTCTTGAACACAGCTACTTATTGAGTCTTGGCCGTGGCCCAAAGCACTCTGTTTTCCAGTATTACCACCGGATACATACATGCCACAGACACATAATTGGGTGAACCTTTTCAGATTGTGACTCAGCTTTGCTAGAGTCCCCAATTAGAGGTGTCCAGGGTTCTTAAGCACACTCTTTTTGCCTTGGATCACAACTTTATTTCTTTCTTTTTTCTTTCTTTTTCTCTTTCTCTTTTTTTTTTCGTTTTTCTCCTTCCCCCTTTTTTTTTTTGTATTCACTGCTTTTTCTTGCTTCAAGAATCATTTTTATGATTTTTCAGATCCTCAGTAACATGTCTCCTTTTTCATCATTCTTTCAAGAGCCAACAATTTTAACATTCATGAACAACAAATTCAAAAGACATATGCACTGTTCAATCATACATTCAGAAAACAAAAAGTATTGTCACCACATCAAACTAATTAAGCTAGTTTTAAAGATGAATTTGAAATCCTGTACTTCTTGTTCTTTTGTAATAAAAACAGTTTTCTTTTAAGAAAGGTGATGGATTCATAGGACATTCATAACTTTAAGGCATAGACACTAAGACACTAATGATCATAAGACACAAACATAGATAAACATAAAGCACACTTTTCGAAAAACAGAAGAATAAAGAACAAGGAGATTAAAGAACGGGTCCACCTTAGTGATGGCGGCTTGTTCTTCCTCTTGAAGGTCTTATGGAGTGCTTGAGCTCCTCAATGTCTCTTCCTTGTCTTTGTTGCTCCTCTCTTAGTTGTCCCATGTTGGAACTCAATTCTCCTAGGGAGGTGTTAATTTGCTCCCAATAGTCTTGTGGAGGAAAGTGCATCCCTTGAGGCATCTCAGGAATCTCTTGATGAGAGGGGTCTCTTGTTTGCTCCATCCTTTTCTTAGTAATGGGCTTGAGGTCATGCCTTCTCAGTTGAACCGGCTTCCCTCTTGAATCTCTCTTTCATTGAACGCCCTCTTCACAAATGTCTATGAGGACTTGGTCCAACCTTTGATCAAAGTTGACCCTTCTTCATGGCCACAACTTCATAGAAGTGGTCTTGATGCACCCTTGAGATGAATCTCTCCATCTCCCATGACTCGGAGGTGAAAGCTTTTGCCTTCTCTTTTCTCTTTCTAGAGGTTTCTCCGGCCTTGGATGCATAAATGGTTATGGAAAAACAAAAAGCAATGCTTTTACCACACCAAACTTAAAAGGTTTGCTCGTCCTCGAGCAAAAGAAGAAAGAAGAGAGTAGAAGAAGAAGAAATGGAGGAGAGGGAGATGGCTTTGTGGTTCGGCAAAAAGGGGAAGAAGTAGTGTTTAGGGTGTGTGAAAATGAAGGAGTGAAGATGATAGTGGGATTTGATATGTGGGGGTTTTTTTTTGGTGAAGAGGTATTGAGGTGATTGGTGAAGAGAAAGAGTGGTGGTGGGGTTGGTGGGGATCCTGTGGGGTCCACAGATCCTTAGGTGTCAAGGAAAAGTCATCCATGCACCAAATGGCATTCAAAAACACGTTTTGAGCCAATTCTGGCGTTAAACGCCGGGCTGGTGCCCATTCCTGGCGTTTAACGCCAGGTTCTTGCCCTTTTCTGGCGTTTAACGCCAGTCTGGTGCCCCTTTCTGGCGTTAAACGCCCAGAATGGTGCCAGACTGGGCGTTAAACGCCCAACTGCTAGCCTCACTGGCGTTTAAACGCCAGTGGGTTCTTCCTCCAGGGTGTGCTATTTTTCTTCCTGTTTTTCATTCTGTTTTTGCTTTTTCAATTGATTTTGTGACTTCTTATGATCATCAACCTACAAAAAAAACATAAAATAACAAGAGAAAATAGATAAAATATAATCATTGGGTTGCCTCTCAACAAGCGCTTCTTTAATGTCAGTAGCTTGACAGAGGGCTCTCATGAAGCCTCACAGATACTCAGAGCAATGTTGGAACCTCCCAACACCAAACTTAGAGTTTGAATGTGGGGGTTCAACACCAAACTTAGAGTTTGGTTGTGGCCTCCCAACACCAAACTTAGAGTTTGACTGTGGGGGCTCTGTTTGTCTCTGATTTGAGAGAAGCTCTTCATACTTCCTCTCCATGGTGACAGAGGGATATCCTTGAGCCTTAAACACAAAGGATTCTTCATTCACTTGAATGATCAGTTCACCTCCATCAACATCAATCACAGCCTTTGCTGTGGCTAGGAAGGGTCTGCCATGGATGATGGATTCATCCATGCACTTCCCAGTCTCTAGGACTATGAAATCAGTAGGGATATAATGGTCTTCAACTTTTACCAAAACATTCTCTACAAGTCCATGAGCTTGTTTTCTTGAGTTGTCTGCCATCTCTAGTGAGATTCTTGCAGCTTGTACCTCAAAGATCCCTAACTTCTCCATTACAGAGAGAGGCATGAGGTTTACACTTGACCCTAAGTCACACAGAGCCTTCTTGAAGGTCATGGTGCCTATGGTACAAGGTATTGAAAACTTCCCAGGGTCTTGTCTCTTTTGAGGTAATTTCTGCCTAGACAAGTCATCCAGTTCTTTGGTGAGCAAAGGGGGTTCATCCTCCCAAGTCTCATTTCCAAATAACTTGTCATTTAGCTTCATGATTGCTCCAAGGTATTTAGCAACTTGCTCTTCAGTGACATACTCATCCTCTTCAGAGGAAGAATACTCATCAGAGCTCATGAAAGGCAGAAGTAAGTCCAATGGAATCTCTATGGTCTCATTTTGAGACTCAGATTCCCATGGTTCCTCATTGGGGAACTCAGAGGAGGCTAGTGCACGCCCATTGAGGTCTTCTTCAGTGGCGTCCACTTCCTCTCTTTCCTCTCCAAATTCGGCCATGGTTATGGCTTTGCACTCTCCTTTTGGATTTTCTTCTGTATTACTTGGGAGAGTACTAGGAGGGAGTTCAGTAATTCTCTTGCTCAGCTGTCCCACTTGTGCCTCCAAATTCCTAATGGAGGACCTTGTTTCAGTCATGAAACTTTGAGTGGTTTTGATTAGATCAGAGACCATGGTTGCTAAGTCAGAGGGGTTCTGCTTATAATTCTCTGTCTGTTGCTGAGAAGATGATGGAAAAGGCTTGCCATTGCTAAACCTGTTTCTTCCACCATTGTTGTTGTTGAAACCTTGTTGAGGTCTCTCTTGATTCTTCCATGAAAAATTTGGGTGATTTCTCCATGAAGAATTATAGGTGTTTCCATAGGGTTCTCCTAGGTAATTCACCTCTTCCATTGAAGGATTCTCAGGATCATAAGCTTCTTCCTCAGATGAAGCATCCTTTGTACTGCTTGGTGCATTTTGCATTCCAGACAGACTTTGAGAAATCAAATTGACTTGTTGAGTCAATATTTTATTCTGAGCCAGTATGGCATTCAGAGCATCAATCTCAAGAACTCCTTTCTTCTGACTTGTCCCATTGTTCACAGGATTCCTTTCAGAAGTGTACATGAATTGGTTATTTGCAACCATTTCAATGAGCTCTTGAGCTTCTGTAGGCATCTTCTTCAGATGAAGAGATCCTCCAGCAGAGCTATCCAAAGACATTTTGGATAGTTCAGAGAGACCATCATAGAAAATACCCATGATGCTCCATTCAGAAAGCATGTCAGAGGGACATTTTCTGATTAATTGTTTGTATCTTTCCCAAGCTTCATAGAGGGATTCTCCATCCTTCTGTCTGAAGGTTTGGACTTCCACTCTAAGCTTACTCAATTTTTGAGGTGGAAAGAACTTTGCCAAGAAGGCATTGACTAGCTTTTCCCAAGAGTCCAGGCTATCTTTAGGTTGTGAGTCCAACCATATTCTAGCTCTGTATCTTACAGTAAAAGGGAATAGCATCAGTCTGTAGACCTCAGGGTCAACCCCATTAGTCTTGACTGTGTCACAGATTTGCAAGAATTCAGCTAAAAACTGATGAGGATCTTCCAATGGAAGTCCATGGAACTTGCAATTCTGTTGCATTAGAGAAACTAATTGAGGCTTAAGCTCAAAGTTGTTTGCTCCAATGGCAGGGATAGAGATGCTTCTCCCATAGAAGTCGGGAGTAGGTGCAGTGAAGTCACCCAGCACCTTCCTTGCATTGTTGGCATTGTTGTTGTTTTCGGCTGCCATGGGTTCTTCTTCTTTGAAGAATTCGGTCAGGTCCTCAACAGAGAGTCGTGCCTTAGCTTCTCTTAGCTTTTGCTTCAAGGTCCTTTCAGGTTCAGGGTCAGCTTCAACAAGAATGCCTTTGTCTCTGTTCCTGCTCATATGAAAGAGAAGAGAACAAGAAAATATGGAATCCTCTATGTCACAGTATAGAGATTCCTTGAGGTGTCAGAGGAAAAGAAAAATAGAAGAAAGAAGTAGAAAATTCGAACTTATCAAAGAAGATAGAGTTCGAATTTTGCATTAAGGAATAGTGTTAGTCCAAAAATAGAAGGATGTGAGAAGAGGGGAAGAAGATTTTCGAAAATTGAGTGAAAGATTTTGAAAACATTTTGAAAAACATTACTTGATTTTCGAAAATAAGAGTGGGAAAGAAATCAATTAATTTTTGAAAAAGATTTTGAAATTAGAAATCAAAAAGATTTGATTAAAAACTATTTTGAAAAAGATGTGGTTAAGAAGATATGATTGGTTTTAAAAAGATGTGATTGAGAAGATATGATTTGAAAACAATTTTAAAAGATATGATTTGAAAAAAATTATGACTTGCCTAACAAGAAAAGATATGATTCAAACATTAAACCTTTCTCAACAGAAAAGGCAATATACTTGAGATGTTCAATCAAATCATTAATTGTTAGTACGTATCTTTAAAAAAAGAAAGAAATTGATTTTGAAAACATTTGATTGAAAAGATTTGATTTGAAAAAGATTTGATTTTGAAAAACTTTGAAAACTTGAAAAAAAATTTGATTTGAAAACAAAATCTTCCTCCTTGTGCCATCCTGGCGTTAAACGCCCAGAATGGTATCCATTCTGGCGTTTAACGCCCAAAACTATACCCTTTTGGGCGTTAAACGCCCAACCAGGTACCCTGGCTGGCGTTTAAATGCCAGTCTGTCCTTCTTCACTGGGCATTTTTGAATGCCCAGCTTTTTCTGTATAATTCCTCTGCAGTATGTTCTGAATCTTCAATTCTCTGTATTATTGACTTGAAAAGACATAAATTAAAAATATTTTTGGATTTTTAATAATGAGGAATGATCAAAATGCAACTAAAATCAAATAACAATGCATGCAAGACACCAAACTTAGCAGTTTGTATACTACTGACACTTAATAAAATGTGAATGCATATGAGACACATAAACACTCAAGTCAAGAGAATTAAAAGATCAGAGCAATGAATTCATCAAGAACAACTTGAAGATCAATGAAGACACATGCATGAATTTGAAAAATGCAAGAAGAACAGAAACATGCAATTGACACCAAACTTAAAATGAGACACTAGACTCAAACAAGAAACATAAAATATTTTTGGTTTTTATGATTTTATAATTTTTTTTGGTTTTTTCGAAAATTAAGTGGAAAAGACAATAAAGGTATCAAAATTCTTAATGAGAATTCCAGGAATCATGCAATGTTAGTCTAAAGCTTTAGTCTAAAGAAATTAGACATAGTTAGCTAAGCTTCAGCAGGACATTGCATTCAAGAGCTAAATTGATGATGATCAATCAGCTTTGGTGATGATAAGAACATCACCTTGAAACACTAGAATTCATTCTTAAGAACTCTGAAGAAAAATAATACCTAATCTAAGCAACAAGATGAACCGTCAGTTGTCCATACACAAAACAATCCCCGGCAACGGCGCCAAAAACTTGGTGCGCGAAATTGTGATCACTACAACTTCGCACAACTAACCAGCAAGTGCACTGGGTCGTCCAAGTAATACCTTACGCGAGTAAGGGTCGATCCCACGGAGATTGTTGGTATGAAGCAAGCTATGGTCACCTTGTAGATCTCAGTCAGGCAGACTCAAATGGGTATAGTGATAAACGAATAAAGCATAAAGATAAAGATAGGGATACTTATGTATATCATTGGTGAGAGCTTCAGATAAGCGAATGAAGATGCCTTCCCTTCCGTCTCTCTGCTTTCTTACTGTCTTCATCCTATCCTTCTTACTCCTTTCCATGGCAAGCTCATGTAGGGTTTCACCGTTGTCAGTGGCTACCTCCCATCCTCTCAGTGAAAATGTTCCCATGCTCTGTCACAGCATATGGCTAATCAGCTGTCGGTTCTCGGTCAGGCCGGAATAAAATCCATCGATCCTTTTGCGTCTGTCACTAACGCCCCGCCTGCTAGGAGTTTGAAGCACGTCACAGTCATTCAATCATTGAATCCTACTCAGAATACCACAGACAAGGTTAGACCTTCCGGATTCTCTTGAATGCCGCCATCAGTTCTCGCCTATACCACGAAGACTCTGATCTCACGGAATGGCTGGCTCGTTTGTCAGGCGAGCACTCGGTTGTCAGGCGACCAACCATGCATCGTGTATCAGGAATCCAAGAGATAAACACTAGAGCCTTGGATGCTTGTAGAACAAAAGTGGTTGTCAGTCACCTTGTTCATGAGTGAGAATGATGATGAGTGTCACGGATCATCACATTCATCAAGTTGAAGAACAAGTGATATCTTGGACAAAGAACAAGCGGAATTGAATAGAAGAACAATAGTAATTGCATTAATACTCGAGGTATAGCAGAGCTCCACACCTTAATCTATGGTGTGTAGAAACTCCACCGTTGAAAATACATAAGAACAAAAGTGATCATTGGTTTCGGCCCCAGAGAGGGAACCAGAAGAACCAAGATCTGATCTAAGAACTAGATGTCCGAAGATGAAAATACAATAGTAAAAGGTCCTACTTATAGAAAACTAGTAGCCTAAGGTGTACAAAGATGAGTAAATGACATAAAAATCCACTTCCGGGCCCACTTGGTGTGTGCTTGGGCTGAGCAAATGAAGCATTTTCGTGTAGAGACTCTCCTTGGAGTTAAACGCCAGCTTTTATGCCAGTTTGGGCGTTTAACTCCCATTTAGGTGCCAGTTCCGGCGTTTAACGCTGGAATTTCTTGAGGTGACTTTGAATGCCAGTTTGGGCCATCAAATCTTGGGCAAAGTATGGACTATCATATATTGCTGGAAAGCCCAGGATATCTACTTTCGAACGCCGTTGAGAGCGCGCCAATTGGGCTTCTGTAGCTCCAGAAAATCCACTTCGAGTGCAGGGAGGTCAGAATCCAACAGCATCTGCAGTCCTTTTCAGTCTCTGGATCAGATTTTTGCTCAGATCCTTCAATTTCAGCCAGAAAATACCTGAAATCACAGAAAAACACACAAACTCATAGTAAAGTCCAGAAAAGTGAATTTTAACTAAAAACTAATAAAAATATAATAAAAACTAACTAAAAGATACTAAAAACATACTAAAAACAATGCCAAAAAGCGTACAAATTATCCGCTCATCAATTACAAGGTTGTAAATTTTTTTTCCTCTCATTTGTTTCCAGCACTTTAAATTGCATGATTGTCTTTATCTTCTATGTTTACATGTGTGTATGAATAAGCATAGCCTGAATTCTGATATGTAACATGTTGCTATGCCATTATAACTACCAACTTGAGTTTTGTAAAGTTCAAAGCAGTAAAGTATCATGATCATAAACAAACAAGGAATTAAAGAAGAACTTAGCATGTGCATACAAGTATTGGAAGGCTAGTATGGTTAATTGTTGCTTAATTGCATTGGATTTTATTTAATTGAAGTTTTCATCTAGGACGCTTTGTGAAATCTTTTGAAATCATGAAAACATTGAAGAAGCAATTGTAAATTAAGAAAAGCAAAAGGGAAAGAATGAGAAAGCTGAAGGCTCTGAGTACCAATGACAATTCCATTGTTAAGTACTTGTGGTGTTTATGTATCAAGCAAAATGCTTGAAAATAAAATACTTAGAGTCAAGGTTAGGCTCAAGTGCAAATGCACTCCCCCAAAGCTCAAGGCTCTGAGCATCAATGATTAGAGAATAAAGAAAAGAAACAAATGAGCTTAATGAAGTCCTCTAATTAAATGCTTGTGGTGCTTATGTATCAAGTGGTAATACTTGAAAACAAAGCATTTAGAGTCGTAGCTTTGTTATCAACTCTTGGGGCAAAGCACCCAAAAGGAGAAGCTAATAAAAAAAATCAAAAGCTTGTTTCAAGAAAGAAATATAAGAAAAAGATTTCATAAATTGAGCTAGATAGAAGCATCAATCATTTACATTTCTTTTGTGATTGTAGCACGCTTAGAAAACTAGCTAACCATGAACATTAAGTTGCTATTCTTCATACCTTGGATTGTCAATCTTTATTGCATGATTCTTTTCTTGCTTGGGGACAAGCAAGGTTTAAGTTTGGTGTTGTGATGCCAGGGCATCTTAGGATAGTTTTACTAGCCTTTTTATTTGTTTTCATTAGGTTTTATGCACTTTCTTGAGTTATAAGTAAGCCATTTGGGTAGAAATACATGTATGCCTATATTCCTTCAACCATGAGTAATTTGATACAATTTCATGAGGATTTATGCTACGATTACTTATATGCTGAGAATAATAAGAAGTCTCATGATTTTAGCATAGTTTTGATACATTTGTTGGTTGATGATAGGTGAAGAAAGGCATGGAGGAAGGTTGAAGAAAAAAGCATGGAGAGGATGGAGACTTGGAGAAGAGAAACAGAACACAAACTGGCTGAAGCTTACGTTTGACATGGCATTGGGGGTCCAACGTTAACCCCAATGTAGTGAGAAAATGATCAATTCTAGGGCCAAAGGATTTTTGAGGTGTGCGTACGCGTACATGCCGCGTACGTGCAAAAACAGCAAATTTTGGCATCCGCGCAGAGGCGTACAGCACGCGTACGCGTAAACGCGTATTTTTGGCTCATGTGCGCGTACCCGCAAAAACTGAACGTTGGAGGCCCAACGTTTCCTCAAATGTTACCTCCAACGCCTGCGACGCTCAGCCCAGAATTGAAATTGTAAAATTTGGAATCGATGCGCACGCCTCAATGCTGCATACGCGTGAATGGGAAAAAATCAATGCACGCGCAAGCGCACGGTGCGCGTATGCATGGATGAGCACTTTCGGCATTGTGTGCGGAAGCGCACAGTACGCGTACGTGTGGATCGGCAAACGTTGGCCCTCCAACGTTGAGTCAAACGCTAATGACAGCAGCAGTTTCCTTTTTTCCTGGTCTGTTCGAAGCGGCGTTTGAGTCAATGTTGACCCTCAAATGTTGACTCAAACTTGAAGCACCAGTATTCAAACCTTGCTCAGATCTCTTCTCAAAACCAAAAGCCAATCCTTCAAATCCAAAGCAAGCAAAGCCCATTATCATCACTCAAAGGCATAAGAAACAATTAGATTAGGAATTTCATTTTATTTGTAATTTGTCTTCAATTTCATTTTCATTTGTCATTTTTGTAAAAGCCTATAAAAAGGCATCTTTTCCATTTTAGAAAAAAGGCTGGCTCTAATAGAGAGCAGTAGGAGTAGTAGTAGAATAGAGAGCTTTCTTTTAATTTTTCTTGTTAAATTTGAGGATTGGAAGTCAGATCTGAGTTTCTTTTCTGTTTCATTTTCCTTCCTCTGCAATGTCTTTTCTGTTTTGTTAAGAGAACAATTGAGATTTAAGTTTTCATTCCATTTTGAATGCATTTCTACATTTCTGTTTTGGTACTGAATTGATCTGTTTATGAATTTCTTCATCTGAGAGCTCTTTAGTTTACTGCACTTCACATTCTTCAATTCTGTACCTTTTACGTTTCATGCAATTTAATTCCTCTGCAATTGTTCTAAGTTCTGCTTACTACTTCTTTAATTTCCTTGCTCCCAAATCTGTTTACCTTTGATACAATTTACTTTTCTTGCTCTTTAAGCTTCTGCCAATTTAAGCTTCTGTCCAATTTACATTCTGCCATTTACAATTCACTGTAATTTACTTTCTGTTGATCAATTTCACCCAATTCACAAATATTAGCTTGACTAGACTAATCATCCACTAAAGTTGCTTGATCCATTAATCCCTATGGGATCGACCTCACTCTTGTGAGTTATTACTACTTGATGCGACCCGGTATACTTGCCGGTGAGTTTTTTGTTAGAATTCTAATTTCCAACCCATCACATGCCTCCTTCATTTATTAACCATGACACCTAATGATACTTCAACTCTACAAATTCTCATTCATCACTGATCAGCCTCTAATCATCTTCCTTTTTCCTCATGCATCACCGAATGAACTTGAAGAGAGAGAGAGAGAGAGAGAGAGAGAGAGAGAGAGAGTGTGTGTGTGTGTGTAAAAAATCTAATAAAAAAATCTAATCATCTTCCTTTTTCTTTGAAGAACTATGACTTCCCATGAGATTTTGGCTTCGATTTCTTGTGATCCATAATTCCAATAAAAAATCTAATCCGATTAAAGTGATCGTATCTTCCTCCTCTACACGTTGACGTCACTTTTGTTCGGTAGAAGTTGATGATGACGTAGCTCCCCTTCCCTTTGAGTTCGTCTAATTGGAGTTCTAGGAGACACAAGCAATTTCTAACGTTTTCTTCTTCAGCAGTTCGGTCAAAAAGCTTCTCTGGAATTTCTATTGTTTTGATTTTCTACGGAGGTAGGTTTTGGTAAATTTTCACCGGTTGAATTCGTATTAGATAAGCAAACTGATGTTGTGATTGATTGTTGATTGGATTTGTTTGAATTTATGTTGAATTCTTGTGATACATTCATATTTGTGATAAGTTTGAGGTTCGGTCAGTTTAAGTGCAGCCAAGAACTGGATTATTTTAATGAATTCAGGGCTAGGATTATTTTGGAAATTAAGTAAAATTTTGTATAATTAAAAAGTCGAGATATTAAATTAAAAGCTGTTAAGAATCGGTAACCATAAAACTCGTTATCTGAGGAGTTGCACACCACCTCCACTAATGGACCGACGAGCGTGGGCCAGAATAGTAGTACGAGTGCCAAGACCCCTCCTGAGATTATTGAGATTTCTAATGATGAGGACGAGGATCCTGAGGAGTGTTTAGATGTGATTGAGATTTTCTCTGATGACGACAGTTAATGCTTGGGAGCTGAGGATGTGACTTTTGGGAGTTTTTTGTGTTAGCTTAGCTTTTGTGTTTAGTCTTTCATTTTTTATTAGACTCACTGAGAGAGTATGACATATATAGTTGACTAGGCTAGTTTTTTGGCACCAGATTAGGGGCTAGACCAGGGACCGGAGTGTTGATTATGTATATAGTAACAATATGTGAAGGGTCGTATGCTAATAGTATGTATGATGTATATTATCTCTATCTCTAATGGTTGTGTTATTTTATCGTACTTATTTAATTATTTCAGTTTTTCTGAAAATTTGATGGTGCGCTAATATGATTATAGGCTTAATATTAAATACTTAGTTAATTTTTAGGAAAGCAAGTTAGTGATGCTTGATTTTTAGTATGATCATGACGTACTGAAAATTGGGTCGTTACACGTGGGCCTAAGAAATAAAAAACCATTTTTTTCCTTTTTAAACCCCAAAATTTTCTTGTTCGCCTATGGCTGATCAACCTCCTCCAAGACCATCCGAGCTTCTTCGGATGGTAATTGAGTTACAACAGGCCAATCAGCGCATGGCGGAGGAAAATCAAAGAAAAACAAACCAAATAGCCGAGTTGACAATGCTCAGATTGAAAATAATGACAATCATAATGAGCAATCAGAAGATGAGGAACACAACTCTAATCCAACACACGTTTCTGAAATCCAACGGCACGAAGAAGATCGGCATGCCAATGAAGACGACGAATCAGACAATGCCGTTGGTCCATTCACTGCTGATATTATGAACTTTCAAATGCCTAAGAGGTTCACTCTGCCAACGATCTTAACTCCTCATGATGGTTTGGGCAACCCGAAGAAGCACATCAAAAAATTCTAATCTATAATGATAGTAAACGGTGCTTCTAACCTTGTTTTATGTTATTGATTTCCTACCTTTTTAGATGGCCCTGCACTTGATTGGTTTTGTTCTTTGCCTACAGATTCTATTTCTCATTTTCAAGAATTGGCAAAGCTATTTGAAGATGTTAATTTTCGAAAACTCCTCTCTCTCATCTTCTTCTATTTATTTATTTATCTACTAACACTTCTCTTCTACTCAAAATTCAAACCCTCTTATCCCCTCTACCTGTGTTCGGATTTTCTTCTACTCACATAAAGGAATCTCTATACTGTGACATAGAGGATTCCATACTTTCTTTGTTCTCTTCTTTTTCATATGAGTAGGAGCAAGGACAAGAACATTCTTATTGAAGCAGATCCTGAACCAGAAAGGACTCTGAAGAAGAAATTAAGAGAAGTTAAAATACAACAATCCAGAGAAAACCTTACAGAAATTTTTGAAAAAAAGAGGAGATGGCAGCCGAAAATAATGACAACAACAATAATGCAAGGAGGATGCTTGGTGATTATACTACACCTACTTCTAATTTTTATGGAAGAAGCATCTCAATCCCTGCCATTGGAGCAAACAATTTTGAGCTAAAGCCTCAACTAGTTACTCTAATGCAACAGAACTGCAAGTTTTATGGACTTCCATCAGAAGATCCCTATCAGTTTTTAACTGAGTTCTTACAGATCTGTGATACTGTTAAGACTAATGGAGTAGATCCTGAAGTCTACAGGCTCATACTTTTCCCTTTTGCTGTAAGAGATAGAGCTAGAACATGGTTGGAAGGATCAACAAATTTCTCATGGAAGGATCAACAAAAGCCTCAACAAGGCTTTAATAATGGTAGAAGAAACAGGTTTAGCAATAGCAAGCCTTTTTCATCATCTTCTCAGCAACAAACAGAGAATTCTGAGTAGAGTCCCTCTAGCTTAGCAAACATAGTCTCTGATCTATCTAAGGTCACTCTAAGTTTCATGAATGAAACAAGGTCTTCCATTAGAAATTTGGAGACACAAGTGGGTCAGCTGAGTAAGAAAATCACTGAAACTCCTCCTAGTACTCTCCCAAGCAATACAGAAGAGAATCCAAAAAGAGAGTGCAAGGTCATTGATATAATCAAAATGGTCGAATCCAAAGAGGAAGGGGAGGACATGAAGCCCAATGAGGAAGACCTCATGGGACGTCCTCTAGATAGAAAGGAGTTCCCTATTGAGGACCTAAAGGAATCTGAGACTCAAATAGAGACCATAGAGATTCCATTAAACTTCCTTCTGCCATTCATGAACTCTGAGAACTATTCTTCCTCTAAAGAAGATGAAGATGTAACTGAAGAGCAAGTTGCTCAATATCTAGGAGCCATCATGAAGCTGAATGCCAAATTGTTTGGTAATGAGACTTGGGAAGATGAACCTCCCTTGCTCATTAGTGAACTAAATACATGGGTTCAGCAAACTCTACCTCAAAAGAAACAAGATCCTGGTAAATTCTTAATACCCTGTACCATAGGCATCATAACCTTTGAGAAGGCTCTGTATGACCTGGGGTCAGGTATAAATCTTATGCCACTCTTTGTAATGGAGAAACTGGAGATCTTTGAGGTACAAGCTGCAAGAATCTCATTAGAGATGGCAGACAAGTCAATAAAACAAGCTTATGGATTGGTAGAGGACGTGTTAGTGAAGGTTAAAAGCCTTTACATCCCTGCTGATTTCATAATCCTAGACACTGGGAAGGATGAGGATGAATGCATCATCCTTGGAAGACCCTTATTAGCCACAGCAGGAGCTGTGATTGATGTTGATAGAGGAGAGCTGGTTGATAAACCACTATTTTATAGTTTATCTTGTACTCAATTGAGTGGATTTTATCAATCTTTCATACACTTATTCATATGATTTGCATGAGTTTACGTTTTCCTTCCTGATTTTGTGCTTTGATTAAAAACATGCTTCTTTGGTCTTAATTTAGCTAATCTTAATCCTCTCTTATTACCATTCGATGCCTTGATATGTGTGTTAAGTGATTTCAGAGATTACAGGGCAGGAATAACTCAGAGGATGAAAAGGAAGCATGCAAAAGTGGAAGGAATACAAGAAGTTGAAGAAATTGCTAAGCTGTCTAGCCTGACCTCTTTGCACTCAAACGGTCATAACTTGAGCTACAGAGATTCCAATGACGCGGTTTCAGTTGCGTTGGAAAGCTAACATTCGGGGCTTCGCAACGATATATAATTTTCTATAGCTGCCCCGAAGTTAGGCGTCACGGACGCGTGAATGACGCGCACACATCGCATCTGCAAAATCTCAATCCACGCAAACGCATGGACGACGCTTCCGCGTCACTTTCCCGCGACCTGTACGTACCAAATTTCGAAATCAACGATTTCTGGGCTGTTTCTGACCCAGTTTTTAGCCCAGAAAGCACATATTAGAGGCTATAAAGTGGGGGAATCCATTCATTCAACATATACATCATACAACATTCATATTTCACTTTTCATAATTTAGATGTAGTTTTTAGAGAGAGAGGTTCTCTCCTCTCTCTTAGGATTTAGGATTAGGATTTCTATTAGGATTAGGATTTATTTCTTCTTTATCACAGGTTCAATGTTCCTTTACTTCAATTTCTCTTCTACTTTTATTCATTCTATTATTTTATTTTAGTTTGTCAAATTGGCTTATGAACTTTTCCATGTTGGGATTGATTTTCTTAATTAATAGACATTGAGGTATTTCAGACTTATGATTGCTTTTCCTTATTTATAATTTATATTTTTTACTATCGGCTTTGGTTGATTAATTGGTAACTCTTGAGTTGTCAAACTCATCGTGATTGATAATTGTTATCTTTGCTGATTAATTTAGATTCCTATAACTCTAGTCTTTCCTCAGGAGTTGACTAGGACTTTAGGTGTTAAATTAATTTGTCCACTTAACTGACCTTCATAGTTAGAGGTTGACTTAGTGGTAGCAAAAATATAATTCTCATTACCATTGATAAGGATAACTAGGATAGGACTTCCAGTTTTCATACCTTGCCAAGAGATTTCTTCGTTATTAATTTATTAACTTCTGCAAACCATTTCTCTTGCTCAAACCTTTTCAAAACCCCAAAATATACCTTTGCATAACCAATAATAACACACCTCCCTGCAATTTCTTGAGAAGACGACCCGAGGTTTAAATACTTCGGTTATCAATTTCAAAGGAGTTTGTTACTTGTGATAACCAAACGTTTATACGAAAGAATTTTTAGTTGGTTTCGAAGCTATACTTACAACACGATTATATTTTTATATTTCTTTACCGATAGGAAATCCGATCGTCAAAATGGCGCCATTGTCGGGGAATTGCAAACGTGTGCCTTATTATTGGTTATTGTAAATATTTTTTCAAAAAAAAAAAATCAGATTTTTATTTTGAAATTTTTATCTTATCTTATCTTATTTTTCAAAATTCAAATCTTTTTTCAAAAAAAAAATTATATCTTTTTCAAAATCTTATCTTATCCTTTTTCAAAAATCATATCTTTTTCAAAATATTTTCTTTTTGTTAGTTTTTTGTTTCTATTTTTTCTTACTACTATGAACTCTCACCCCTTTGGCTATGAGTCTGGTTACAATTATGTTGCAGGAAGAGGAGATTATAATGACAACATGCATCAAGATTGGGACAATCAAAGATGGGAGGAGCCACAAGGATTTGATCAACCCTTATGGCAACAACCACCTCCAATGGACTATCAACAACCATTCTGTGATTCATATCAAGGCAATGGCTATGGTGAGCGCTCTTTTAATTATCAACAACCACCACCATATGCCTATGAACCCCCCCTCAACATGACTTTAGACCACCATACTCACAAGCCCCTTTTCGCCATTCACCTCCATATGACCCTAACCCATATCCACCATACCAACCACCCTATGAACCGTATGAACCATATATAGAACCACCCCAATTCCACCTCAATTACTCCCAAGAAATACCACCTCAATATACACCATCTCTATATCCATCAATCCAAGAGCACTATGATCCTACTTATGATAGCCGAGTGCAACAAGAATCAAGGGATTGTCTCAAGGAAACAGTGGAAAAATTTTATGCAACCCTTCGCCAATTGGATCAAGCGATAAATCGATTATCTTCCCGATGTTCAGACATTTAAGGAACCCCCATGGCTTCATGTAGAGAATCTACTGAAGAACGTGGCATGAAGGAGAAGTTAGAAACTCCGGTGGATAGTGAGCAGCACGATTTGGTATTGGAACAATTGGAAGAAGCTACGCCTGCCATTGAAGAGGAAGAAGTGGTTGAAGACTTAGGAGATGCGAAACCTCCATGGGAAACTCAAGTTATAGAGCCTCCTTCAAAGACATTTGAAATTGATGTTGAGGAGGGTATACAACCTCCAAGGCATATCATGGTTAAAGACTTTGAAGGAGATGATCAAGAGATGGATTCAATCATTGATGAATTCTTATCTACATTGAATCCTTTCCCGTTGGAGTAGACATGTAGATTAAAGAAGAAGAAGCACAACCTCCCATGCCCTTGGTGAACAAAGAAGAAGAGATCAAATTGGAAGAAAGCTACCAAGAGGAAGAGGTTGATATTGAAGAAGCTTGCAAAGAGGTGGAAGTTGTCAAAGAAGAGCACAAGGGAGTGGAGCTTGCAAGATCATTAGAAACACCTCTCCCAAATCCATTACCGTCCAACACAACGTTCCAGTGGGTAAAATTCCTATCCTTATCCCTTACTTCCCCACTTGAATATGGGCTACTGGAGACGGATGGTCAACTTAGAGCTCTTTGTGGTATTAAGAATAAGAGAAAGATGGTTAGTGGTTGGAGTTGTCAAGCAAGGTTCAACATAGTTGTGTGCTCAAAGTTTAAACGCAAAGGTTGGTGTAGAGCTCAATTGAATGGGTCTAGAAAGTTGTTTGGACACTTCAGTGAGAATTCTAAAGCTGAACCACCTGGATGGAATCATGATAATCAACTTGAAGACGGGTGTAGAAACAAGATTTGGGATTTGGGAATATATGAGGATCAATTTTGGGAGCCCAAGACTTATGAAGAACTCCATCAAAGCTTGAGGAATTTACTTAGTATGGATAAAGCTTATTGGAAGACCAAGCATTGGTGGAAGTTTCAAGATGAGTTCAAGCACAAGCCGCCATGACAAGAAGCTCATCAGAATGTCCAACTTAAGGACTTTAACTAAAAGTGCTAGGTGGGAGACAACCCACCATGGTATGATCGTTCCTTTTTCAGTTTTAATTTTATTCTGTTTTTGAGTTTTGATTGAACCTGGAATTTCGCATAACATTCATTGCATTCTGCATAATGCATCAAAAAAAAATTCGCACGCGACGCGACAGCGTCGCCGACGTGTCCGCGTCATAGGTGCGTTAGGAAGAAAACAAAATTGAACAAAGAGTCACGCGAAAGCGCGGCTGGGGCGTGCCTTTGGCATAAATTGGTCCACGCGACTGCGTCGATTACGCGTTCACGTCATGTGGGAAAAATGCCTCTCACGCCTCCGCGTCACCCACGCGAACGCGTGTCTCAAAATCGACGTAAAAAGGGTGTATGGCTGAAAGTTGAGCTAGAATTGGGCTGGACTCGTGCTAGAAGCACAAGCCCTGCCACGCGTATGCGTGCCCCACGCGCCCGCGCCATTTTCAAATTTATGCCATCCACACGATGGCATCAACCACGCGACCGCGTCACCCAAAGATTTGGCAATATGAATTTCAAACAGAGAGTTGCGCGACCGCGAGGCTGCCCTCGCGCTAATGGCACAAATCGATCCACGCGACCGCGTGGATGACGCATCCGCATCATTTCATAGAAGCGCTATCCGCGCGAATGCGTCACTCACGCGTCCGCGTCACAAGCGGCGCACAGCTTATCCAAATCAGCCAAATATCTTATCTTTTTCTTCCCCATATCTAAATCTTTTCTTTCCCTCTTATTTCTTTCTTCCTCCTTTCTTACTTTCTTTTTCTTTTCCATTGGTGTTAAAATTCTCTTCTTCAACTATTGCATCTTTTCTTGAATTATTCTGGTGCTTCATGACTTGTTTTATTCTGATTGGGTAGTATTATTCATAAGTCAATGCTAATTTTTATAATACTGATATTCCTTTTGCATTGATATGCACTTATACTTTCTTACATTACCCACACTCTCTTCCCCTTTGTTGCACTTTTCTGCACTATTGATATGCCATTTGCTCTTACTATTTTCTCACTTGCATGTTGTAGCTACCATGTAATTGAGACCTTTATTATTTGGCATTAACACCCATATTTTATTTATGTTCTTATCTTTATTTTTGGGTTACTTTCCTTCCTTTTTCTCTTCTTTCAAGATGGCCACCACGAAGAGAGATGGTGCACGAAATTGTGATCATCAATGGTGCCATCAACATGGTACGCTCAATTAAAATCTCAACTCTTTATCACAACTTCACCCAACTAACGAGCAAGTGCACTGGGTCGTCCAAGTAATAAACCTTACGCGAGTAAGGGTCGATCCCACGGAGATTGTTGGTATGAAGCAAGCTATGGTCATTTTGTAAATCTCAGTCAGGCAGATTCAAATGGTTATGGATGATTTATGAATAAAGCATAAAATAAAGTTAGAGATACTTATGTAATTCATTGGTGAGAATTTCAGATAAGCGTATGGAGATGCTTTGTCCCTTTCGTCTCTCTGCTTTCCTACTGTCTTCATCCAATCCTTCTTACTCCTTTCCATGGCAAGCTGTATGTTGGGCATCACCGTTGTCAGTGGCTACAGTCCCGTCCTCTCAGTGAAAATGTTCAACGTGCTCTGTCACAGCACGGCTAATCATCTGTCAGTTCTCAATCAGGTTGGAATAGAATCCAGTGATTCTTTTGCGTCTGTCACTAACGCCCAGCCTTTAGGAGTTTGAAGCTCGTCACAGTCATTCAATCATTGAATCCTACTCAGAATACCACAGACAAGGTTTAGACCTTCCGGATTCTCTTGAATGCCGCCATCAATTCTAGCTTATACCACGAAGATTCCGATTAAGGGATCCAAGAGATATCCACTCAATCTAAGGTAGAACGGAGGTGGTTGTCAAGGACACGTTCATAGGTGAGAATGATGATGAGTGTCACGGATCATCACATTCATCAAGTTGAGGAACAAGTGATATCTTAGAACAAGAATAAGCCGAATTGAATAGAAGAACAATAGTAATTGCATTGATACTCGAGGTACAGCAGATCTCCACACCTTAATCTATGGTGTGTAGAAACTCCACCGTTGAAAATACATAAGAACAAGGTTCAGGCATGGCCATGAGGCCAGCCCCCAAAACATGATCAAAAGAATCAAAGATAGCTACCCCGATGAGAATACAATAGTAAAAGGTCCTATTTGTAGCTTAGGGTTTACAAAGATGAGTAAATGACATAAAAATCCACTTCCGGGCCCACTTGGTGTGTGCTTGGGCTGAGCATTGAAGCATTTTCATATAGAGACTTTTCTTGGAGTTAAACACCAGCTTTTGTGCCAGTTTGGGCGTTTAACTCCCATTCTTGTGCCAGTTCCGGTGTTTAACGCCGGGCAGTCTTGAGCTGATTTGGAATGCCAGTTTGGGCCATCAAATCTCGGGCAAAGTATGGACTATTATACATTGATAGAAAGCCCAAGATGTCTACTTTCCAACGCAGTTGAGAGCGTGCCAATTGGGCTTCTGTAGCTCCAGAAAATCCACTTCGAGTACAGGGAGGTCAGAATCCAACAGCATCTACAGTCCTTTTCAGCCTCTGAATCAGATTTTTGCTCAGGTCCCTCAACTTTAGCCAGAAAATACCTGAAATCACAGAAAAATACACAAACTCATAGTAAAGTCCAGAAAAGTGAATTTTAACTAAAAACTAATAAAAATATAATAAAAACTAACTAAAACATACTAAAAACATACTAAAAATAATGCCAAAAAGCGTATAAATTATCCGCTCATCACAACACCAAACTTAAATTGTTGCTTTTCCCCAAGCAACTGAAAATCAAATAAGATTAAAAGAAAAGAATATGCAATGAATTCTAAAAACATCTATGAAGATCAGTATTAATTAGATGAGCGGGGCTTTTAGCTTTTTGCCTCTGAACAGTTTTGGCACCTCACTCACTCTATCCTTTGAAATTCAGAATGATTGGCTTCTATAGGAACTCAGAATTCAGATAGTGTTATTGATTCTCCTAGTTAAGTATGATGATTCTTGAACACAGCTACTTTATGAGTCTTGGCCGTGGCCCAAAGCACTCTGTCTTCCAGTATTACCACCGGATATATACATGCCACAGACACATAATTGGGTGAACCTTTTCAGATTGTGACTCAGCTTTGCTAGAGTCCCCAATTAGAGGTGTCCAGAGTTCTTAAGCACACTCTTTTTGTCTTGGATCACAACTTTATTTCTTTCTCTTCCTTTTTTTTCTTTTCGTTTTTTTTTTGTATTCACTGCTTTTTCTTGCTTCAAGAATCATTTTTATGATTTTTCAGATCCTCAGTAACATGTCTCCTTTTTCATCATTCTTTCAAGAGCCAATCATTCATGAACAACAAATTCAAAAGACATATGCACTGTTCAAGCATACATTCAGAAACCAAAAATATTGCCACCACATCAAAATAATTAATCTGTTATAAAATGTAAAATTCATGCAATTCTTCTCTTTTTCAATTAAGAACATTTTTTATTTAAGAAAGGTGATGGATTCATAGGACATTCATAACTTTAAGGCATAGACACTAAGACACTAATGATCATAAGACACAAACATAGATAAACATAAGCATAAAAATTCAAAAAACCGAAGAATAAAGAACAAGGAGATTAAAAAATGGGTCCACCTTAGTGATGGCGGCTTGTTCTTCCTCTTGAAGATCTTATGGAGTGCTTGAGCTCCTCAATGTCTCTTCCTTGCCTTTGTTGCTCTTCTCTCATGATTCTTTGATCTTCTCTAATTTCATGGAGGAGGATGAAATGTTCTTGGTGCTCCACCCTTAGTTGTCCCATGTTGGAACTCAATTCTCCTAGGGAAGTGTTGATTTGCTCCCAATAGTTTTGTGGAGGAAAGTGCATCCCTTGAGGCATCTCAGGGATTTCATGATGAGTGGGATCTCTTTTTTGTTCCATCCTTTTCTTAGTGATGGGCTTGTCCTCATCAATGAGGATGTCTCCCTCAATGTCAGTTCCAACTGAATAACAGAGGTGACAAATAAGATGAGGAAAGGCTAACCTTGCCAAGGTAGAGGACTTGTCCGCCACCTTATAAAGTTCTTGGGCTATAACCTCATGAACTTCTACTTACTCTCCAATCATGATGCTATGAATCATGATAGCCCGGTCTATAGTAACTTCAGACCGGTTGCTAGTGGGAATGATTGAGCGTTGGATAAACTCCAACCATCCCCTAGCCATGGGCTTGAGGTCATGCCTTCTCAGTTGAACCGGCTTCCCTCTTGAATCTCTCTTCCATTGAGCGCCCTCTTCACAAATGTCTATGAGGACTTGGTCCAACCTTTGATCAAAGTTGACCCTTCTAGTGTAGGGGTGTTCATCTCCTTGCATCATGGGCAAGTTGAATGCCAACCTTACATTTTTCGGACTAAAATTTAAGCATTTCACCCGAACCATTGTAAGCCAATTCTTTGGATCCGGGTTCACACTTTTGATTATGGTTCTTAGTGATCCATGCATTGGCATAGAACTCTTGAACCATTAAGATTCCAACTTGTTGAATGGGGTTGGTAAGAACTTCCCAACCTCTTCTTTGGATCTCATGTCGGATCTCCGGATATTCACTCTTTTTGAGTTTGAAAGGGACCTCGGGGATCACCTTCTTCATGGCCACAACTTCATAGAAGTGGTCTTGATGCACCCTTGAGATGAATCTCTCCATCTCCTATGACTCGGAGGTGGAAGCTTTTGCCTTCCCTTTCTTCTTTCTAGAGGTTTCTCCGGCCTTAGATGTCATAAACGGTTATGGAAAAACAAAAAGCAATGCATTTACCACACCAAACTTAGAAGGTTTTCTTGTCCTCGAGCAAAAGAAGAAAGAAGAGAGTAGAAGAAGAAGAAATAAAGGAGATGGAGGTGGCTTTGTTTTTCGGCCAAGGGGGAGAAGTAGTGTGTAGGTTGTGTGAAAATGAAGGAGTGAAGATGGGTTTATATAGGGGTGGAGAGAGGGGTAAGGTTCGGTCATTATGGGTGGGTTTGGGAGGGAAAGTGGTTTGAATTTGAATGGTGAGGTAGGTGGAGTTTTACGAAGGATAGATGTGAGTGGTGAAGAGAATAGTGGGATTTGATAGGTGAGGGGTTTTTGGGGAAGAGGTGTTGAGGTGATTGGTGAATGGGTGAAGAAGAGAGAGAGTGGTGGGGTAGGTGGAGATCCTGTTGGGTTCACAGATCCTGAGGTGTCAAGGATAATTCATCCCTGCACCAAGTGGCGAGCAAAAATGCTCTTTATGCCAATTCTGGCGTTAAACGCTGGGCTGGTGCCCATTTCTGGCGTTTAACACCAGCTTCTTGCCCTTTCCTGGCGTTTAACGCCAGTCTGGTGCCTTGGTGCACGCAATTGTGATTACTACTTTTTAATACACGAAATAATCCCTAGTAATGGCTCCAAAGACTTGGTGCTCAATACCATGGCATAAACACAACTTCGCACAACTAACCAGCAAGTGCACTGGGTCGTCCAAGTAATAAACCTTACGCGAGTAAGGGTCGATCCCACGGAGATTGTTGCTATGAAGCAAGCTATGGTCACCTTGTAAATCTCAGTCAGGCAGACTCAAATGGGTATAGTGATAAACGAATAAAGCATAAAGATAAAGATAGAGATACTTATGTATATCATTGGTGAGAGCTTCAGATAAGTGTATGAAGATGCTTTCCCTTCCGTCTCTCTGCTTTCCTACTGTCTTCATCCAATCCTTCTTACTCCTTTCCATGGCAAGCTCATGCAGGGTTTCACCGTTGTCAGTGGCTACCTCCCATCCTCTCAGTGAAAACGTCGCCTATGCTCTGTCACAGCATGGGTAATCAGCTGTCGGTTCTCGGTCAGGCCGGAATAAAATCCATCGATCCTTTTGCGTCTGTCACTAATGCCCCGCCTGCTAGGAGTTTGAAGCACGTCACAGTCATTCAATCATTGAATCCTACTCAGAATACCACAGACAAGGTTAGACCTTCCGGATTCTCTTGAATGCCGCCATCAGTTCTCGCCTATACCACGAAGACTCTGATCTCACGGAATGGCTGGCTCGTTTGTCAGGCGAGCACTCGGTTGTCAGGCGATCAACCATGCATCGTGTATCAGGAATCCAAGAGATAAACACTAAAGCCTTGGTTGCTTGTAGAACAAAAGTGGTTGTCAGTCACCTTGTTCATAAGTGAGAATGATGATGAGTGTCACGGATCATCACATTCATCAAGTTGAAGAACAAGTGATATCTTGGACAAAGAACAAGCGGAATTGAATAGAAGAACAATAGTAATTGCATTAATACTCGAGGTACAGCAGAGCTCCACACCTTAATCTATGGTGTGTAGAAACTCCACCGTTGAAAATACATAAGAACAAGATCTAGGCATGGCCGTGGGGCCAGCCTCCCAAAATGAGTTCAATCATAAAAACATGATCAAAAGCTCTCTAATACAATAGTAAAAGGTCCTACTTATAGAAAACTAGTAGCCTAAGGTGTACAAAGATGAGTAAATGACATAAAAATCCACTTCCGGGCCCACTTGGTGTGTGCTTGGGCTGAACAAATGAAGCATTTTCGTGTAGAGACTCCTCTTGGAGTTAAACGCCAGCTTTGGTGCCAGTTTGGGCGTTTAACTCCCATTTAGGTGCCAGTTCCGGCGTTTAACGCTGGAATTTCTGTAGGTGACTTTGAACGCCGGTTTGGGCCATCAAATCTTGGGCAAAGTATGGACTATCATATATTGCTGGAAAGCCCAGGATGTCTACTTTCCAACGACGTTGAGAGCGCGCCAATTGGGCTTCTGTAGCTCCAGAAAATCCACTTCGAGTGCAGGGAGGTCAGAATCCAACAGCATCTGCAGTCCTTTTGAGTCTCTGGATCAGATTTTTGCTCAGATCCCTCAATTTCAGCCAGAAAATACCTGAAATCACAGAAAAACACACAAACTCATAGTAAAGTCCAGAAAAGTGAATTTTAACTAAAAAATAATAAAAATATAAGAAAAACTAACTAAAAGATACTAAAAACATACTAAAAACAATGCCAAAAAGCGTACAAATTATCCGCTCATCACAACACCAAACTTAAATTGTTGCTTGTCCTCAAGTAACTGAAGATCAAATAAGATAAAAAGAAGAGAATATGCAATGAACTCCAAAAACATCTATGAAGATCAGTATTAATTAGATGAGCGGGACTTTTAGCTTTTTGCCTCTGAATAGTTTTGGCATCTCACCTTGTCCTTTGGAATTCAGAATGATTGGCTTCTTTAGGAACTCAGAATCCAGATAGTGTTATTGATTCTCCTAGTTAAGTATGATGATTCTTGAACACAGCTACTTATTGAGTCTTGGCCGTGGCCCAAAGCACTCTGTCTTCCAGTATTACCACCAGATACATACATGCCACAGACACATAATTGGGTGAACCTTTTCAGATTGTGACTCAGCTTTGCTAAAGTCCCCAATTAGAGGTGTCCAGGGTTCTTAAGCACACTCTTATTGCCTTGGATCACAACTTTATTTCTTTCTTTTTCTTTCTTTTTCTTTTTTTCGATTTTTTTTTCGCTTGCTTCTCTTTTTTTTTTGTTTTGTATTCACTGCTTTTTCTTGCTTCAAGAATCATTTTTATGATTTTTCAGATCCTCAATAACATGTCTCCTTTTTCATCATTCTTTCAAGAGCCAACATTCATGAACCACAAATTCAAAAGACATATGCACTGTTCAAGCATACATTCATAGAACAAAAGTGTTGCCACCACATCAAATAATTAAACTGTTATAAAATTCAAAATTCATGCAATTCTTTTCTTTTTC